>NW_027498630.1:0-118440 GCF_021521415.1 Bidens hawaiensis
CGTTTAAATATGTTCCATAACCCTTGTCAACAACTGACATATAGATCTTTCTCAACAAAGATTAATGTTTAATATGCTTGATTTCACTATCCTTCTGCATGTCAGCATAACCGATACATGCTTACCGTGAGCACCAAACGATTACGTACCACGGAGTTATAATATCTGTGTCTATTTGTATATCTGGCATACACGGTATACCACCTACGAGCGAATAACCAACTATGCTATAATGATTCCAACACCTCTTTGTGTATGGGTAATCATTCTATTCGAGTATACATGGGTATAGGCATCTAACGGATGTAAGGTTAACATAGGGAGTTGCAAGGTTCAAGGTAATCGTGCAACCCATGTTGCCTTCAAATATTATCAATTACTATTATGGGAAACTCTATCACTTGCTCAGTCAATGTCCTCAGGCATTTTAGGTTCGCTAAAATCGGTGATTCTCGATCTGGAGGTGGTATGACTCATATGTTTGAGAGTAAGAAATACATATATATATTTCTATATATTATTTTTATCTGCTCATTTATTATCAAATTTATTATTATTATTATTATTTTATTTTATTTTATTTTATTTATTTATTTATTTATTTATTTATTTATTTACCTTAATGGAATAAGAATGGGTTCAGGTACAGGTCCATCCGTACGTGAGGGTCGGCGGTTCGGGTGAACATAGGGGGTTATTAGGATATACAGTACCGGTGTTGGTAGGGTAAGGAATTTGTCAGTTTTGGTTGGGAGTGACGGTTACTATATATTTCTGGTTAATGTCAAACGGGAGATCTAACTTGGCACTATCATAGCTATGGCCCGATAAGTCAGACTTATCATCAACCGATGCTCTAGAAATTTCAGCATCCTCGGTACTCTTTATTATTTCATCCCCCGGTTCCTTATCCGGGTCCTATTTCTCAATACATGTACCCACAAGATATGTACATATATATATATACACATTAGCACGTATAAATAATATTATATACTTTACACATGTGTTGCCATTTTTACTTATTAATGTACCCAGTGACTACCCCTGAATTCCCTCGTGCGGACAAGTCTGTTATTATGTTCCGGACCATAATAACTCACTTGTCCATCCAAGTTCAACCAGATCCCATCACTATATATTATTAGTTGATATTCAGATCCTATAATACTTGAGCTACTGGTTATATTTTAGGTATCTTTTAAAGACATCCTAATTCTTTATAACCAATGGCTCTGATACCAAGTTCTGTAACACCCCGTAACCGCAGCGGAAACGTAACCGGGGCGCCACAGACACCTCTGATATCAACCACATTGTTTATAAAGAAAACTGAATACATTAATATACTTCAAATTACATTATCTCATATTTCATTACCGTCTAGGTGATACACACATCATACAATACGATACATAATTCTATTTATTATAATGTATCCTAACATCCCGCACGCAAATCTTACACACATCAAGCACTTAGCACATAAGCAATCACTTCATCTTAATTGTACCTGAAAAGCATGTGAGAAAACGGTTCAACTACGAATAGTTGGTGAGTTTCACAATTCGAGTAAACCATGATAAATCAATATCAAAATATAATATTATCGATGTAATTATGCTGAGCCCACAAGTGAAACCTCTGTTAACCCAGTACTGTACCCGTTCCGGGGGCAATGTTAACCCAGAAACACTTCTAAGGACATCTGGGGACACTGTTAACCCAGTAAAGTACCCATTACGGGGGCAATGTTAACCCAGAAACACTTCTAGGGACATCTGGGGACACTATTAACCCAGTACAGTACCCATTCCGGGGGCAATGTTAACCCAGAAACAATTCTAGGGACATCTGGGGACACTGTTAACCCAGTACAGTACCCATTCCGGGGGCAATGTTAACCCAGAAACACTTCTAGGGACATCTGGGGACACTGTTAACCCAGTACTGTACCCATTCCGTATGATTCCCGTACAATCAAATATATATAAATCCACGCAAATCCATGCGTTCAGTATGTACTTAAACATTTCAGTAGTAACATGCTTCTGCCCCGAGAAAATATTTAAAAACAATTCAGAAAAAGGGGCTCGCGAAACTCACTTTAGCACATGCAAGCAGGTAAAAACAGTCATTATCAGTTAACACGTCCAATCTGTAATATGATCCCTACGATCGTTACTATACAATCACTATTAATATAGTTTTAACCGTGATAACCGGTACATCTGGGGACACTGTTAACCCAGTACCGTACCCGTTCCGGGGGCAATGTTAACCCAGAAACACTTCTCCGGACTCAGATTGTGATATCGTTTAGAGTTCAGTAGCCAAAATTACTATCAGTTTGTTTTCCCCGTTTAGCGTGCCTAGCACGGTTATCCGTTTTTACGTTTTAAACAATGAGTTTGGTCACACACGACCCGAAAATAGTCGTTGACTGATAATTTAATTAAAGTTGTGAATTAGAGCTCGGTTTAGACGCCCCGATTGGCCGCGGGACCCGTTTCCGTCTTTAGTGCACCGGAAACTGTTAAATCGGTTAAAATTACTCAAATCATCCGATTTATTTTCGGATGATTTACATTTAACTCAGTTATATGAAAATAGTTAATTTTTAGGGTTTATATACACCAGTCAGCTCGCTTAGGCGAACTTTACCGGTTTACGCGTTTTAAACTTTAAAAGTTTGTTTTTGCACAAATAATTATCCGTTTAATCTCGGATCTTGAAATTTTGCACAAATCATTTTTTGACATTGGGGAATTTTATAAAAATATTTCCAGAATTAATTTTTATATTAAAATTTTTTTTTATCTATTTTTAAACACCATTTAAACAATAAATATGTCGTAAATATCAAACGACCTTAGAAAAATCCCAAATTTTTCCAGGATGACCCTTGCCATCCACATAGTCCCCTGTAATTTATCCAGAACGAAAATCTCTTTTTACATGTCATTTTCACTAAAACCGAGCTAGAAAACCCTAGAACTCGTTTAACCGACCTAAAATTTTGTGTGTGACTTTTAAATGTTATAAAAAGCTTATCTGGAATTTTCCATAATTTTTCATGATATTTAACTATTTTTCACCATTTTTAGCCAAAACCGAGCACTAAATTCACCAAATATTCATCCTTTGTCCAATAATTACCAAAACTTCACAGAACTCATATTTTCATGTATCTAACACCTCTGTCAAATTTTATGACCTAACTCTAAACCATCAACAATCTGTCCAAAACACAAACTTCATACAAAAACCGAATATACCTTTTGTTTTCCGCCACTACAAGCTACAAACTCGTCTTTCCGCCTTACCTACCACTAAATACAGAACCTACAACCAACATACCACAATACCAAGCAAGTTACACTCACGATCAAGCCTCTTAAACTATAGTTTCGGTTATTGTTTCAAAACTAAAGTTTAAACAGTAAAAATTCGTTTTTGCTTCGTTTAACTCCTTTCGTGGACCAAGATCCCTTGTATAACCCGTATACATCACTTGATCATGCAAGAATCGGTTTTCATCATTGAAACCTCATTTTCTTGCAAATAAACTCAAGAAACGAAGATGGAAACGTAAATAACTCGATTTTTACCTTACTTTTCTTGCTCCAAATCTCGGTTTTTGAGTTATAAAGTGGAGAGGAAGAAGGATAATGCCATGGTGTGTTTTAAAAAAAATGACAAGGGCTTGGGGTAAAACCCCTATGTCCGATCGGAAATAAGGAGGTGGTGGGGTGGGACCCACCTCTCCATTCTTGGCCACTCATTTGGATTCTCGAAATCCGGATAATGTTTTGGATAATCTGGTTCAGTTCGTTTTTCGGTTAAATGTCTAATTCGGCTTAAAATGAGGCTAAAACGGTCGTTTTCGGCCTAAAAAATGAAATTTATATTAAACCGATTTAAAAACTTTAAAAACTTAAACCATGACTTTCATTAACTTAAAACATCATATTATTAATAATTGCGCATCTTTTTCGGCTTGATCGATCGTCTCTTGCTTGGTTTGGTATTGAAGGTTTCGTTTAATGTACCGACGTATCATTAAATCGAAACTCTTTCATATATATCTCCAATGATGTTTTCAAAAGGATGATTATTTTTAACATATGGGGTTTGAACTATCACATCTGCAGACACAGTAGTGTCAACATTTGATTCAATGAGATCTGGTTCATCAACGATCAGATCAGTTGTTTCAATATCAGCTTCAGGTGCTTCCTCATTGTACTGCCTAAAGGTGGATGCACAATTGTTTCCCAAATCCAGTCTTTCAAACAAATATTGAAACCTTGCTGTTGAAACTGTCTCCTCTTCACCGGTTTGGTTGCTTGGATCTTCCCCATTTTGACTTGATCATTATGCACTTCCTGATTGTCTTGATTATTATCTGCTTGATCATGTTCTGGTCTTTGAATTTTTTCTTGATTACTCTCTTGAACTTTCTCAACATTTGCACTTGAGGGATCCTTTATGAATATATATTCACTTTCTTTACTTTCAACCTTGTTCCATAACTTTTTCAAGTCCAATGTTTTCGGATTTTTCTCTTCAGTCACACTGGTCTTGTAAAATGAATCATCAAAGTCTTCAGGATAGTTCTTGAAAGACTTGACCAATTTTTCAAGATCAAACAGCCATGCTGCACCATCAACTGTGTTGAACTGATTCTCATTAAAGACCACATCAGTTGATTCAATCACAACTAAATAATCTTTCACATATACCCTGTAGGCCTTGGAGTGTGTTGAGTATCCAACAAAGAAGAAATCCAAGGATTTAGCTTGAAATTTGTTCTAATAATCCTTGGTGTTCAAGAGTGAACATTTGCATCCGAAAGGCTTGAGAAACTTGATATAGGGTTTTCTGTTAAAGAAGATTTCGTAAGGATTCTTACAATGCCTCTTATTGAGAAGTACCATGTTCTGAACATAGAATGCAGTGTTGATGGCTTCTGCCCAAAATATAACTAGTAGATTAGCACATGCTAGCATGGTTCTTGCAGCTTCGATTAGTGTTCTGTTTCTTTTCTCTGCAACACCATTCTGTTCAGGAGTTCTAGGAGTTGAGAATGGTTGAAGTATTCCCTTTTCTGCACAAAATTCTTCAATAACACGATTTTTGAACTCAGTACCATTGTCACTCCTCGTCACTTTAACCCTTTTATCCAGTTGATTCTCAATCCTGGTTACACATCCTTTAATCAACTCTGCAGTCTCATCCTTTGTACTTAGAAAATAAACCCAAGTATATCTTGAATAATCATCAATGATCACTAGACAATATCTTTTCCTTCCTATGCTTGGGACACTCACAGGACCAAAGAGATCCATGTGAAGCATTTCAAGCACTTGATCAATTGAGTTGTTGAGTTTTGTCTTATGAGAAGATTTGTGTTGCTTGCCCTTTTGGCGTGAGATATAGTTATCATCCAATTTGAACTTCCTTGTCGGTAGGCCAATTACATGCTCACCCTTAACAAGTTTGTTCATATTCTTCACATTCACTTGACACAATTTCCTATGCCACAATTTTGACTCATTTTCAGTGGCTTTAGAAACAAAACAAGTACCTCCCCTTAAAATAGCCTCTTTCATGTTTAGTTCGTATATATTGCCATTCCTTGGGGCCATCATCATGATCATGTCCGGAGGGATCACATACTCTGGTCTAAGAATGAAACAGTGAGAATCATCAAATCCCACTTTATAACCCTTGTCACACACCTGGGATATGCTTAAGAGGTTAACCTGTAATCCCTCAACATAGAAGACATTGTCAAATGTGACTTTTCCATTTGTCAAGATACCCTTAACAACAATTCTACATCTATTCTCATCACTACCAAAGGCTACTGGACCCTCAAACTTCTCTTCATAGTTGACAAGTGACCTCTTGTCACATGTCATGTGCCTGGAACACCCACTATCCATATACCATACATTATTCAGTTGAGTGGATGGTTCCTACACAAATCAAAGGAGATTGATTAGTTGGGTGATGAAGTGCAAGATTTTTAATCTTGCAAATCATCAGATTCATTAACAATAGCAGCATTGAGAATGAGTGTGTTGTGTTCAGGATCTTTATGAGTAATCTCAAGATTATCTGAATTATCTGTTTCATAACCACATTCTCTTGGAGTTTTCACAAATGATGTTGGGCATTCGTAATCATCCAATACACTGACACACTCTTGGACTGCATAGTCATTTGGTCTTGGATACAATTTCACTTCAGTGTTCTTCTCCTCTTTAGCTTCAACCTTAGGTTTCCAAAGAAATCCTTGATGTTCAAAACCATGTTTCAACAAGAACTTCTCATCACCAGTTAGTTCAGTTTGTTTCTTTCTTGAGAAAGTATTTTTCTTCTCTTTCTTATCAGCATTTGGTGATCCTTGAGAATCATCAGACTTCACTGAGTTTGTGTCTTGTTTGGGGGTTGAAAGTTCTTTTTGATAACAGTTACAGATTTCTTGGGTGATTTTCTTCTCCTAAATTGCTCAGACGCATGTTTCCTTGGTTTCACATCAATTTTCTTTTCCATCCGAACCTTCTCTTCAACCTTTTGAACATTTTCATTCAAAGTTTCCTTTCCAGGCACCTTTTCTTTTCCCAGTATTCATCATACATCTGTTTGTATAGAACAAAATCTTTTTCAAATTTTTTCTCATCTGGTACAAGAAAGGGTTTGAAGTTGAGCCATTCATTGCAAGAATCCGTGTGGTGACCATATTTATCACATTTTTTGCACCACACATTTCCTTTAAATCTTTGATGATCATTTCCCTTCTTGAACCTCTCACTTGGTCTAGGTGGTTTAGCACCAAGTGATTTCCGAGTCTTCAGCCCATCAAAGTCAATTGAAAAAGGTACAAAATTCTCTATCTTGATATCTTGTCTTTCAATTTTGCTTTTCACAAAAGTGATTTTCTTCAAGCTCAATGGTTCTTCATCCAGGCTTCCCTTATGCCTTGATTGTCTCTTCTCATACTCCTCCATGGTTTCATCTTCACCAATATCAAATACTTCATGCCTTGAGAAGACTGGGTAACCTGGAATGAAGTTGTCACTAATGACTGTTTCAACTGCCTTCTTTAGTTTCTTGTCTTCTAACCTCTTCTACAGAGTTCTGCTTGGAGGTCTCACAGCATTCAAACTAACCTTTTGCCTTTCACATATGTCAAAGGACACATGTTCTATTTTCATTCATTCTGTTTCTTCATTTTAGGTGTCATAGGTTGAAATAATGGAAGTTTGACTACTGATTCTGGTTTCTTCAGTCTTCTGTTCTTTTCAGCAGTCTTAATCTATTCATCTATGATCTGATCACTTAACTCACTCAAATCATCTGCATTTAGATCATCAGAATCAAATTCATCCTTAGAGACTTGTACTCCAATAGACTTCTCTTCCCTTACATCCTCCTTTACCAGAAACTCTCCTTCTTCATTCACTTTTACCATCTTGTACATATCAATGAACTCTTCTTTGTCTTGAAACACATATCTAAACTGTTGAAGAAATCCATCTCTCTTTTCTTTATCAGCCTTGGGTAAAAATTTGTTGTTGAATGGTGGAGGAACAACCTTATACTTATCTACTTCTTTTATTTATTCATTATCCAACAGATGTTTCCTGTAGATACCAAATTCTTCAAAAATTCAATCTCAACCTGTAGCTTTGTGTTTTGAACCTTCTCTTCAATAATCATCTTCTTCAAACCATCTATCTCAGTTATGTATCTCTGTTGAGCTCTATAGCTACTAACAAATGCATCTTCCAAGATTTTAATTTTCTCTTCACTGTTTTGATCACTAGCTTGGTACCCATTGATTACGCTTTGCTTTCTGAAACACTCACTCTCTAGCTTGCCTACTTTTACAGTCAAAGCATCAATTGTTTCATGTAGATTAGTTAGAGAGGTTGAGTGTGCATGAGAAGATGATGTTTCGGCCTCCTTTTCAGCAATAGCCATCAATGCAACATTTTCACTTGTGATATCATCAGCATGGTCACTCCAATCAAAATTCCCTTCAATCAAAATTCCCTTCAATAAAAATTCCCTTTGTTGGATGAACTAGCTGGCTATATACCACTCCTTTGGAATTGAGTTCAGCAGCTTTGTGGTTAAATCCAGATCTGTCATCACATAGTCAGTTGTTCTCAAGTCATTCATAATTGCTAGAAATCTTTCAAGAATTGACTTCAATCTTTCTCCATCCTGTACTTGAATCTCTCAAGCTGTTACTTGTGTCTTTGTTTCTTGATATTTATCAGCTCAGTGTTACCTTCAAATATCTCAAGGATTTTACCATACATAGCCTTAGCTATTGTGTGATGAGCAACCTTGGTTTAAATATCCCATGACAGTCCCAGCTTGATCATAGCTAGAGCCCTGCCACAAATCTTTCTCATTCTTTCAGTCATAGCTTGATTGGGATTTGCACCATCAGCAACATATGGACCAGTCTTAATCGAGTTCTACATATCTACATCATTGTAACAAACAGCTCCCTTAAACAAGACTTTCCATTTGATAAAATTCTCTTGTCCAAACAGTCTTGGAATTTTGTTAGTGGAAACCTCTTGCTCTTCAAAACCAGACATTTTGGTATTTTGAAAAGCAGAAACAGATAATAGCTAAAACAAAGTAAAAACCAAGTTTTGAAAATAATCAGATCCGAGAATCAAATCTTCAAATCTGATATATCTGGTTTGATTGGAGCAAGATTAAGTAATAAATATGCAAACTTTAATTGAAATAAGAAAAAGAAAACCCCGGAAATTTGTAGATCTAGAAAAGAATGAAGAACAGAGCAGCTGACGTCAGACCTCAATGAAACAGTGTTCTGCTTACGTCATCTTTCTTCTTCAGATCTTCTAATAGCAACAATTTCTTCACCCGAATCAGCAACGACAAGCTCTGATGCCATTGTCGATCCCGAATAATCACTCACACTTACTATTAAGTCATAACTCACACAATAAATGGGTCGACAAGAGAGTTTATGACGGTTTCTATTTTGGGTAAGAAAACTGTTTGTTAACGGCGGAATCAGAAACAAATAGAGTTGTTGCTAGTGGATTAATAAAATGTAACAGACACAAAAAATCACTCAAAAGATTTCATTTTATATAAAAATTCATACAAATGATGATCGATTAGGGTTCTTGTTTGGAATGTTTTATCCGTACAATCCTAGGACAGCCGTCAAACTCAGAAATATTAACTCAGAGAAAAGAGGCTAATCCGTCGTAGGCGTGCCCTAAATTATTCTATTTATAGGCCTGCCACCACCTATCTGTTGTCTCATCTTCTAAAAACCCTAATGATTTGATAGATATTCAAATTAGATATTCAGACTTATATTAAGTATAAAAACAGGTCTTCCGGGTAGACTTTGCATTGCTTGTCTTCACCGAGTAGGCTTGTGCCTTTTGTCTTTTACGGGTAGACATGGTAATCTTTGAAGTATGCTGGAGAACAGTTCTACGGGTAGATTTTACTTATGAGTATTTTCCTAAGAAAATACTCACCTAGCAGACTTCAATCTTCTTGATCATATCAAACTTTGCCCGACATGATCTAACGAGCAACCTTGTTCTTCAGAGATCATTTCAACTCCTTTCTAGTTAATAACTTATTAGCGAAGAAAAATGTGCTGGTAACACTGTAGCTTGCTTGGAGTTGAACCTTGCCCAATGAAGTCCTTAGGATTATTCTTTATCTTCCATCAAGCATGCTCGGACCACGGTTTTATTAATGAATACCTTGATAGATCTTCCAATTACTTGGCGTCAGAAGCTTGGTTAGCCAAGAGCCTACTCGGAAGTAAACCTTGCTTGGCTATGAAGAAAAACCTTGCTAAACATAGTGAACCCTGCTCGGATTGAAAGTAAAGAAGACTTCTAGAAGATAACCTTGCGCGAAGGACAATATACCTTGCTAGGCCAAGTAAACCTTGCTCGAGAGTCCAAGTGTGCTCGGATTCCATACTTAGGCATTTCTGGGGAGGTTGAGAAGATTCCATTCTTCCTTAATCATCCTTAGGTCATTTCAAGTAAAATTCTTAACTCAACAAGGGGATTTAAGAATGTCAAGCCTGTAATCAAGGAACAACCATCAAAGGTTCCCGTGGTTACGGAATTTCTGAAGCAACAACTTTCTCAAGTTGACGAGACTCAAATTATGTTTGATGACGTGAATCCACATAAGGTTTTTCATGTTAATGACAACATTTTTAAATTATGAAACAAATTGTTTATGCCTTCAAAACCAATCTGTATGAAATATGACATGAATGTGATCAAAGATGAGTATCTTAAACGAAAGTCAAAGAGATCTGTGACTTATTCACATGTGCATAGATCACATTTGGAGTCTAATGAGATTAAAAATTCAAGATGAAGAGAATGAGGTGCCCAAGACTGAGGCATATGCTACCTTTTTGGTCTAATTAGATTTCGGGATTGTGCACAGTACATCCAAAAATATATCTGGAGACAAGTGGATAACGGATAGTGGAGCTCTTGACACATCACCGGCAACCTTAACCTTCTATCAAATGGCAAATATATTCAAGGGGGTTATATGGTTTTTGCTGGGAATCAAGGCGGTATGATAAACAAGGAAGGATATGTTTCAAACGATAGTATTACATTTGAGAAAATTAATTATTGTAATAAGATGGATCACAACTTGCTGAGTGTATCTCATATTTGTGATAAAAAGTACACCACCGTATTCACCGACAAGAAGTGCATAATTCTCAAACCGGATTATGTCATTCCTGAAGACATGGTTGTTATTAGATCTCATAGATTGAATGTTATTTACATACTTAACATGGGTACTAAAGTATCGACTTCAACTTCTGTAAAAACGTCTTTTTATCTCTATAGCAACTCAAAAAAGCTCAGTTTTGTGGCACATGTGTATGGGTCATATTCATGTCAGAAAGATGAACCATCTAATGGCTAATGATTTGGTGTAAGGTGTTTTACTAAAGCATTTTAAGTTGACCGATCACTATGTTGCATGCAAAAGGGCAAACAGAAAAAGAAGAAATCACGCCCAACAAAGTTATTTAACTCTATTGATACTCCACTGGAATGAATTTACAATGATTTGTTTGGTCCAGTAAATCGTGCGAGTATTGTTGCGGATTGGTACTATTTAGTTATGACTGATGACTATACAAGGTACTCGTGGGTGTTATTTATGAGATCGAAAGATCTGACACCGTTCTTTATGCAAAAATTGATCACCAAGGCGGAATCACTTTACAAACATAAACTGTGAAAAATTTGAAGTGATAATGGTATTGAGTTCAAAAACATTGTATTGGATTTTTTTTGTATTAAGAAGAGTATTCATCAAGAATATAGTGCTCCCTATGTACCACAACAAACCGGTGTTGCTCAAAGGATGAATCGAACATTGATTAGAGCTGCACGAACGATTCTAGCAGATTCAAAGCTTCCTGTTCAAATCTCGAATGTGGTTGTGAAGACTGCTTGCAATACACTCAATCGTGTTCTGACGGTTAGGAAGCTTCAAAAACTTGTTATGAGCTTCCAAACAACCGTAAACCTAATTTAAAGTTTCTTAAACCTTTCGGGTGTCATTGCATGATGTTGAAACGTGATGCTGGTAATCAATGAGAAGGCTATTGAAGGTCATTTTTGTGCTATGTGTCGCTTAAGAAATGGGTCTTTAACTTTTCTTCGGGTTGTGTAAAAGAATGGAGCTATGTAGATTGTCAAAGTTACACTACGACACATTTCGTCAAGGGTCCTGATTGGATGTTCGATTATGAGGATTTATTTAATTTTTTTACTCCCTTAGTTGAAGAACCAAACGAATACTTGGTGCGTGCTTAATTGGAAGAACAACTGTTTCCCACACCGAGATCTTTTAATTATGATGACACTGTTGACCATGATCATCCTCAAAACATCTTATGTTGTTTCCGTGTCTTCAGATGATGGTCATTTAGAAGTATTCTGCTCAATTTGTTGAGAATCCCGAAGTAACTGAAGTATTTGCTGGGGAATCGTCTCATACTGTTGATGAAATAGTATTAACACATGTTGGTGTTCCTGAAAATCCAACACTTCGTATTAACACATATCATCCACAGGTAACATCATTGGTGATCTTGATGTAGGCATGCGTACGTGCCATCAACTTGTTAATGAAGGTGATGATAATATATTGTGGGCTTATGCTTATATGCATACTTCGGGAATCATGAGTATCGCCAGATACACTTGCTTCTTATCTCAAGATGAGCCGACGAGTGTCCCAATGGCACTTCAATATTCATCGCGGGTTGAGGCAATGCAAGAGAAGTTGCAACAGTTTGTGCGACTGGGTGTGTGGGATCTCAATGATAATCCTGAACGGGTTAAGAAGCCTATCCCGACAAAATGGGTATTTAAATGTAAGAAAGATGACCTTGGGGTCATTGTGAGAAACAAAGCACGTTTGGTGGTGCGAGGTTTTCATCGGCAAAAAAGCGTAGATAACAATGAAGTATATGCTCATATTGCATGACTAAAGGTTCTACGTATATTTCTTGCCTATGTTGCCTTCAAGAATCTTAAAGTCTGTCAAATGTGCGTTGAGAGTGCGTTTCTTATTGGGGAAGTTCATGAAGAGTTTTTCTGAAGCAGGCTCTATATTTTGAAGATCCATACTATCCATGCCGTGTTTACCGATTAAACAATGCTCATTATGGTCTAGACCAAGCCTTGAGAGCTTGGTACAACTTGCTTTCTGACCATCTTACTGATAGTGGCTTCAAACGAGGAAATGTGGATTGTACTCTCCTTCATAAGTCAGTTGGAGAAGACTTGCTCCTTGTCCAAATCTATGTCAGTGACATTGTATTTGGCTCAATAAACGACTAGTTATGTAAGGACATCGAGATGTCGATTCAAATCAAGTTCGAGATGAGCTCGATTGGAGAGTTGAATTTCTTTTTTGCGTCGCAGGTTCAACAGTCAGAAGCCAGAACTTTTATTCATAAGACAAGTATGTGAACGATGGCTTGAGTCGATTCAAAATAACTACCAAAAAAGTCAATTCTACTCCTCTCCGCGTTGGTCAAAATTTTTCACCAGACGAATTGGAAGATAATCCTGACCAGACACATTACCGAGGTATGATAAATTCTTTAATGTACGTAACTATGGCGCGTCCTGATATAATGTTTTTCATTAGCTTTTTTGCCAAGTATCAAGCGAGTCCCCGAGTGACTCATTTTGCGGTGGTGAAGAATATCTTTCACTATATGAGGGGTAATCATGACATCGGGCTATGGTATCCCAAGAAAGAGAGTTCTTAATGCTTTTTTCCACTCAGTCTATGAAGGATGCAAGATCAACTTCAAGTCTACGATGGTGAGTTGTCAATTTTTTTGAAAACCAGCTTGTTTCCAGGAGTGTTAGAAGTAGATCACTGAGCCTAGATATACAACTATCATTTTGAATTCAACTATCATTTTGAATTCAAATCACCTGCAAAAACATATTAGATGTGAGATGTTAGATATAAGGATCATATAGCTAAATAAAACATTGGAATACTCCCTTCTGCCAATATATGCAACCATTCTTATCCTTTTATATCACACTTCAGCGGTATGATAAACTGAAAATTTTTCTTACTTTTTCAGACACTCATCACGACTTGACTCAAATTTTCGGGACGAAAATTCTTTAACATGGGAATGATGTGACAATCGTCAATTTCAGGTTAACTCCGTTAACTCAACTCCGTCAATTCAAACTTCAGATCACTGAATCTATAACGCACACCTCATTACATTTAAACTAGGGTTTAAATGACGCTTAATACTTACTACATGTGTAGTCTTTCGGGAATTACACCGAAACGCAAACGAGTTGATGCAAACAATTGGTGAATAAACGAAAAACGTCAAAACAGTAATTATGTGATAATTATGTGTTAGACTTATGTGTTGCGTGATAACATCGTTATAAACACTAACTCAAGATGTAAACAAGTTAGTTTAAGCTAGATAAGTAATACTTAGAAGTGGAGGGGCCAAAGTGTAACATAGTATTATTATAAATAATAATAATAATAATAATAAACCCTAACTTATTCTTTCTCTCCCCACACAATCCCGATCGGACCTTCTTCCCTTGGCTCCCTTGGCTGCCGCCACTCATACACACACATACAACCAAGATTTCAAGCCTTTGATTGAAGATTAAGGTGCTAGGAAGGTATAAACGACTATCCTATGCATCCTTTTTTCTTAATTTCGATGTTTAATGGGTTAATTGAAAACCCTAGAGGCCGATTTATGTGTGTATGTAATTCATATGATTGTTGTTGATTTGATGATGATTTGATAACTAGATTGGATATTGTTACATGTTAATTGCTTGTGTCTTTGATTTGAATTCAAACAAAAACCCTAATCATGTATGTAATGTTTAAATGATGTGCATGGATAGTGATTATGGAGTCTAGAGTGTTATATGAATGAATGATGGTCCGTAGATAGTTAATATGTTGAGTTTGGATGCAAACAGTTTCTGGACAGATTGTGTTATTGATGTTTAATTGACTGTAACTAGGTGTAAATGTGAAAATTGGTTGAGATTATTGATACTACTGTAAACTAGGTTGAGTCTAGTTTCTAAAGAATATAAATTTGCAATTTTTGGACGTGTAAAAGTTAACTTTTATGATTTTACAAAAACGTTGTGCAAAGCTGAGTTGTTAGACCTGCTGTTAGGTTGTTTTGTAAATTTACATCTCATGAACTACGAGACCAATTGGGTTGGTTCCACTTCTGGAAGTTGACGTATTGAGTTAGGAACCTAACCCAAGTGGTCTTGCATTTATTGGATTTTCGTTTAACGGGAATTTTAAATAACATTCTGTTGCGCATGAATTTGACCGTTATGAGTTTGCTGTAATGATTTGATGATTGTGAGAAACTTATGTGGAAAAAAATATAATAAAATATGTTCTGGAAACCTAAGACATATATGCTTTTGTGATGATTTTTGGTAAATTAATTGTGATGCTATGATCGGTGAGATAGTACAATCTTTCAAGTAGAATTTCTGTCTCGGTGAAACTAGCTGCTGAATTTTGTGAAAATGCATGAAACATGATACTTGCTATATAATTGTTATGTTTTGACCAAATTGCCCTTGCGGGGAATAATTGCTAATTGATTGTCATGATTCGACCAAATTGCCCTCGTGGGGAATAATGGCTAGTTAATTGTTATGTGTTGACCAAATTGCCCTTACGAGGAGTAATTGCTAGTGATGTACTTTATGAATACATGACACGTAAATAATTGCTTACACATGTAACGTATCACAAATACATTTGTTAAAGTCACACACGATTCACAAACGAAACACGAAACATGTTATGTGCATAGGTATTATGTGCCGGGTCTAGAGACTCGATAATATTCCGACACTTAGAAAAATCTCTTTGTTGTTTTAGAACGCTAGAGAGAGTTTTTCTGTGACGCGCATCTTTGTGAATTATTTTGGGAATACTTCGTAAACAGTGAGTTTCACTTTCCCCTTTTAAACTTTTTGAAACGCTTTTCACTTGGGGAGATAACATACTCCGAAACGCATTTAAGATTTTGTTAATATAGATTATATATCACTTGTAAAGACTAAGTGGCAAACGCAATAACTAAAGTCCTTCATTCACATCGAACCGTTTAATATTGGATAATAGCGAGTCATTGTTGAGTAGTACTACTGGGTTTGACAAACCCCACCCAACGCTAAACTCGACTGGAGGTCGAGTGGGTGTAATCTTGGCTAAACACATACCATGGTCGGGATAGACCTTGTGGCTAGGCAAATGATAAACAGTCAGCATCGGTGTCGAACACTTAGTGATACTTGTTTTATAGGCTAGCTACCTATGGATATATAATTGACATAACACTATCTGGTAACGCAAAACGCTGTAACGCAAAACGCTTAACGCAAAACGCTGAACGCAAACGCTAAACGCTTTATTTTATATAAACTTGTGAACTCACCAACCTTGTGTTGACACTTTTAGTATGTTATTCTCAGGTAGCCGAGGCGAGCGCGCGGTTTAGGATCATGCGTTGCTTGAAAAACTTTTAACTATGCAAACTTATTTTTAACTGTTATCATTGGATTTTAAGTCGTCCTGCGTGACGTAACATTGTTTTCTATGGTTTTACGCTTCCGCATTTAATTACTCGT
This sequence comes from Bidens hawaiensis, assembly GCF_021521415.1. NCBI lineage: Eukaryota > Viridiplantae > Streptophyta > Magnoliopsida > Asterales > Asteraceae > Bidens > Bidens hawaiensis. The sequence continues at coordinate 16,281 of NW_027498630.1, forward strand.
AAACGTTTTCATGGTTTTGAAACTTTGTTTTATGGTTTGATTATCGCTAATGATTCCGATCCTGTTAGTTCACACCCTCTGACGGTAAAACTCCGTTAGTGGATTTTGAGGGTGTGACAGATTGGTATCAGAGCCATTGGTTATAGCGAACTAGAAGCTGCATGCATACTAGACTATAACCGCAACGACCCATTAGTTATAATGATACGCACTGCACAGATTTGTGTAGTCTTTGTTATCCTATCTCTTTACCTCTTTCACTCATACGTGCGCGCATACACGGCTTACCTGTAGGAATGTCGACGCCGCCATCATCATCATCCGATCCGATGACTCATGCTCACGGGAAGGAACCGCAGTTACCTACCGCATCGCCACCCCGTGTAGTCCCGGAACTCGAAGCTCCCGCACCGAAGAGGTACCGCTTATCCGGAGGCATGTACGAAAACGAAGTTAGCTGGGATTGGTACCCTAATATGATCAGACGTATGGTCTATCGAGAACAAGTTCCCCCGTTACCTCACCCGAACCACCCTGCTTATCCCAACACCCTACCACCCATAACCGAACCTGTAGAGAGAGTTCTCGCAGCTGTTATTTCATGTTTGGAGCGTGATGTGGGTTACATGCGCTATACGAGAGCCAACGTTTCCGGACTGTTAAAAGACGGAACCGAGACTAAGAAGGAAATTGCCAGCATGGCAGCGGCAATGAAGGAAATGCAAGAGGCTAGTGATCAACAGATGAAGATTATGAGAAAGATGCAAGCCGAGATGATAGACTTGCAAGAGCAACTCCAAGTAGCAAGGACCCGAACCGAGATAGCTCTAGAGCGTTGCGATGTCTTACAAATGCAACTTGCTCAGAACGCAGCCGAAGCTGAGGCAGAGCCTGAGGCCGAGCCTGAGGCAGATCCCGAAGAGGAGCCTGAGGAGGACCCCGAGGAAGATCCCGAGGAGGAACCTGAAGAAGAACCGGAGGAAGAACCGGCTGAGGAGGAGGCACACTCAGAGGTGTCCTCAGATGATGACATCTAGTGATGATAACACCTAGATGGAGGGGTTATCTCCATCCGAACTATTATTTTCTATGATTTTAAGGATTGATTGGAAATACTTTGTAGCGAATACAATGGTTTTAATCATGAATTATTAATTAGATTAATATATGGTTGTGATGTGATGTTGTTTCTTATTTCTTTCTTACTTATCTTTTTATTACATGTATGGTGTGTTGTATATGAAAGAAAAATTCATGCTTAACATTTTATACTGTGATTCTAGGAAATGGCTGGAAGAAACGCTGGACACGGACGTGGTAACATCAACTTGACTGCAGCTGAACTCCAAACTCTGCTGAACGACCATGCGGCGGCCACTCTAGCCGCACACGTTCAGAATCAAGCTGGAGGTCCAACTGGAACGTGTACTTTTAAGAATTACCTTGACTGCAAGCCCAGTACGTTTAAGGGCACCGAGGGAGCTATAGGCTTCCTGCGTTGGGCTGAGAAGGCCAAGTCGGCATTTGAGATGTGTAATTGTCCCCCTGCCAGTAGGGTCAAATTCGCTGCTGGAACACTTGAGGATTCTGCCCTCACTTGGTGGAATTCAAACGTGCAGATCCTTGGATTGGAACTGGCTAACGCTATGAACTGGGAGGAGTTCAAGAACATGATGCGAGAAGAGTACTGTCCGAGAGAAGAGATTTCAAAGTTAGAGTCAGAATTTTGGTCACTGAAGATGGTGGGCTCAGAAATCGAAGCCTACACTACCCGTTCTCACGAGTTAGCTGTGATGTGTCCGCGGATGGTGGATCCGCCGAGTAAGAGGATTGAAATGTATCTTGATGGGTTAGCACCGCAAATTCAGGGCATGGTGACGTCTTCCAGACCTGCCACGATTCAACAAGCGATCCGTTTAGCTCACAAACTGACGGATCAAGCAGTGACCCAAGGTGCGCTACCACCTAGGGGTTCAACCGCTAAAGCCCGTGACAACCCGAGTAATGACAACAACAGCAACAGCAACCCGAGCAGCGGAAAGAGAAAGTTTGACAACACCAGATCCTCATCCTCGAACCTCCCACAGCAACAACACTACCGAATTCACTCGGAGCTTTAACAATCAGAGTCACAACAACAATAACAACGGTAGCGGGCAGGGTTCGAGCGGATATGCTGGGAAATATCCGAAGTGCAATAGGTGCAACTATCATCATGTTGGCCCGTGTGACCGTGTCAAGTGTCAGAGATGCGGAAAGATGGGTCACCAGGCGAAGGAATGTAGAGGAGACCTTGCGGCAAAGGGTGTTCCTAAACCACCTATGACGACGAAGGGATGTTTCGAATGTGGGCAGGAAGGTCATTTCAGGAAAGATTGTCCCAAGCTGAAACAGAACGACAACAATGGAGGTAATGGAAGTGGCAGGAATGGTGGAAGCAATGGCAAAGGAAGAGCTTTTGTAATTGGGTCGGGTCAAGCCCGCAATGATCCGTACGTGGTGACTGGTAAGTTCCCTGTGAACGATTGTTTTGCTTCTATATTGTTTGACACTGGAGCTGATAGGAGTTTTGTGTCGAAAGCCTTTAGCCAACTCTTAGACTTAACTCCAACTCCGTTAGATGCTAAGTTTCCTGTTGAATTAGCTGACGGTAAGACTATAGTAACCACTCATGTACTTGCGGGATGTAAGTTAAAACTGTCAGGTCATGTCTTTGATATCGACCTTATTCCTTTTATGCTTAGTAGTTTCGATGTCGTGGTCGGCATGGACTGGTTATCCGAGAACCGAGCGGAGATTATATGTCACGACAAGGTAGTCCACATTACTACCCCTTCTGGCGAGATCATTTCGATCCGAGGTGAGAGAAGCGGCATGACCACCAGCGTCATTACCCTTATGAAGGCGCAGAAGTACCTACGAAAGGGTCATCCGGCAATTTTGGCGCAGATTGTTGAGAAACCCGCGGAGGAGAAGCAAATTGCAGATATACCGATTGTGCAAGAATTTCCAGAAGTTTTCCCGGAGGATTTGCCTGGACTCCCTCCTATACGACAAGTCGAATTCCAAATCGAGTTGACACCAGGTGCAGCACCCATAGCACGAGCCCCGTATCGGCTCGCACCGGCGGAGCTTCAGGAACTGTCCACTCAGTTGCAAGATTTGTTGGATAAGGGTTTTATCCGACCTAGCTCATCGCCATGGGGAGCCCCTATCTTATTTGTCAGAAAGAAGGACGTGACTTTCCGAATGTGTATCGACTACCGGGAGTTGAACAAGGTGACGGTCAAGAACCGTTATCCTTTACCCCGAATTGATGATTTGTTTGACCAGCTTCAAGGATCGAGTTACTACTCGAAGATCGATCTGCGATCTGGTTATCACCAACTAAGAGTGTGCGAAGAAGATATCTCAAAGACGGCTTTCAGAACACGGTATGGTCACTACGAGTTTTCGGTTATGCCTTTTGGCCTAACCAACGCACCAGCCGTATTTATGGATCTCATGAATCGAGTATGCAAGGCGTACCTCGACAAGTTTGTGATTGTTTTCATTGATGATATTCTCGTCTACTCCAAGAACGAAGCTGACCATGAAGAACACTTAAGGGTAATTCTGTAATTATTGAAGAAGGAACAACTGTATGCTAAACTCTCGAAATGTGAGTTTTGGCTTCGCGAGGTTCACTTTTTAGGACATGTGATCAACGAGAATGGTATCCATGTCGATCCCGGTAAGGTAGAGGCCATCAAAAACTGGGAAGCACCTAAGACTCCGACTGAGGTGTGGCAATTCCTAGGACTGGCCGGCTACAACCGACGTTTCATCGAGGGATTTTCAAAGATTGCTCAACCCCTCACCGCTTTGACTCACAAAGGCACTAAGTACAATTGGGGTGACGCGCAAGAATCCACTTTTCAACTGTTGAAAACCAAACTCTGCAGCGCCCCTATTCTAGCCCTCCCCGAGGGAACGAAAAATTTTGAGGTACACTGTGACGCATCGATACAATGTCTCGGTTGTGTGCTGATGCAACTCGAGAAGGTTATAGCTTACGCCTCTCGACAACTACGGGTTCACGAGAAGAACTACATGACCCATGATTTGAAACTCGGAGCTGTGGTGTTTGCCCTTAATATATGGAGGCATTACTTGTACGGTACCAAGTTTACCATTTACGCCGACCACAAGAGTCTCCAACATATCTACGATCAGAAGGAGCTGAACATGCGACAGCGTCGTTAGGTCGAGCTGCTCAAGGATTATGATTGTGCCATCAAGTATCACCCTGGAAAGGCCAATGTAGTGGCCGATGCCCTCAGCAGAAAAGAAACAGATAAACCCAGACGAGTGCGAGCATTGCAACTCACGATTCATGCAAACTTACACGACCAGATTCGCGAGGCGCAACACGAAGCTTTGAAAGATTATAATCTTCCATCGGAACTCATGCGGGGCATGAACAAGCAACTTGAAACCAGATCGGACGGGGTCCGATATTTTGAGAACCGGATTTGGGTTCCACGGTTCGGAGAGTTGAGAACTCTGGTGATGATCGAAGCACACAAGTCCCGATATTCTATCCACCCTGCCTCAGATAAAATGTATCATGATTTAAAGGCACTTTACTGGTGGCCGAACATGAAAGCCGACATTGCCACCTACATGAGCAAATGCTTGACTTGTGCCAGAGTCAAAATAGAATACCAGAAACCATCTGGTCTACTGCAACAACCGGAACTCCCAATGTGGAAATGGGAACACATCTCAATGGATTTTATCACGGGTTTACCTAAGACACCGACGGGATGCGATGCCATCTGGGTGATCGTTGACCGGTTGACTAAGTCTGCACACTTCATAGCGATTAAGGAATCATTTCTGAAGGAAGTAGTGTCTAGACACGGAGTGCCTGTCTCAATCATTTCTGATCGAGATTCTCGTTTCACTTCGCACTTTTGGAAGTCGATGCAAAGCGCACTAGGCACCCGTCTTGATATGAGCACATCATACCATCCTCAGACGGATGAGCAAAGTGAACGAACTATTCAGACCCTGGAGGGTATGTTGCGTGCATGCGTGTTGGATTTCGGAAAAAGTTGGGAACCTCACTTACCTTTGATAGAGTTTTCGTATAATAACAGCTACCACGCAAGTATTAAAGCAGCGCCGTTTGAAGCGCTGTACGAACGAAAGTGTCGATCACCACTCTGCTGGGCAGAGGTGGGTGACAGCCAAATCACTGGTCCAGAACTGGTACTCGAAACTTCGGAAAAGATTTTTCAAATCCGAAATCGTATGGCAGCAGCACGAGATGGCCAAAAGAGTTACGCCGACAAGCGCCGAAAACCTCTCGAATTTCAAGTGAACGATCGAGTGTTACTCAAAGTCTCACCTTGGAAAGGTGTGGTTCGTTTTGGTAAGCGAAACAAACTCAACCCACGATATGTTGGTCCCTATCGAATAACTGAGCGCATTGGTCCGGTGGCGTACCGACTGGACCTACCAACGGAACTCAGTGGCGTACACAATGTATTCCATGTGTCCAATTTGAAGAAATGCCTATCTGATGAAACCCAAGTAGTCCCTTTGGAGGAACTGCAAGTTGATGAATAGTTACGTTTCATTGAGGAACCAGTCGAGGTTTTGGATTGGGAAACCAAAACGCTCAAGCACAGCAAAATTCCAATCGTTAAGGTTCGTTGGAACTCGAGACGTGGACCAGAGTTCACGTGGGAACGCGAGGATCAAATGATGAAAAAGTATCCTCATCTTTTTGAAGGGCTGACCAAACACAGAAAACCGCGAAACCCGGCAAACCGTCAGAAATCACCGGAGGTATGAATTAAATTTCGGGACGAAATTTCTTTCTACTAGGGGATGATATGACAAACTGAAAATTTTTCTTACTTTTTCAGACACTCATCACGACTTGACTCAAATTTTCGGGACGAAAATTGTTTAACATGGGAATGATGTGATAATCGTCAATTTCAGGTTAACTCCGTTAACTCAACTCCGTCAATTCAAACTTAAGATCACTGAATCTATAACGCACACCTCATTACATTAAAACTAGGGTTTAAATGACGCTTAACACTTACTACATGTGTAGTCTTTCGGGAATTACACCGAAACGCAAACGAGTTGACGCAAACAATTGGTGAATAAACAAAAAACATCAAAACAGTAATTATGTTATAATTATGTGTTAGACTTATGTGTTGTGTGATAACATCGTTATAAACACTAACTCAAGATGTAAACAAGTTACTTTAAGCTAGATAAGTAATACTTAGAAGTGGAGGGGCCAAAGTGTAACGTAGTATTATTATAAATAATAATAATAATAATAATAATAAACCCTAACTTATTCTTTCTCTCCCCACACAATCCCGATCAGACCTTCTTCCCTTGGCTCCCTTGGCCGCCGCCACTCATACACACACATACAACCAAGATTTCAAGCCTTTGATTGAAGATTAAAGTGCTAGGAAGGTATAAACGACTATCCTATGCATCCTTTATACTTCATTTCGATGTTTAATGGGTTAATAGAAAAGCCTAGAGGCCGATTTATGTGTGTATGTAATTCATATGATTGTTGTTGATTTGATGATGATTTGATAACTAGATTGGATATTGTTACATGTTAATTGCTTGTGTCTTTGATTTGAATTCAAACAAAAACCCTAATCATGTTTGTAATGTGTAATTGATATGCATGGATAGTGATTATGGAGTCTAGAGTGTTATATGAATGAAAGATGGTCCGTAGATAGTTAATATGTTGAGTTTGGATGCAAACAGTTTCTGGACAGATTGTGTTATTGATGTTTAATTGACTGTAACGAGGTGTAAATTGGAAAATTGGTTGAGATTATTGATACTATAGTAAACTAGGTTGAGTCTAGTTTCTAAAGAATATAAATTTGCAATTTTTGGACGTGTAAAAGTTAACTTTTATGATTTTACAAAAACGTTGTGCAAAGCTGAGTTGTTAGACCTGCTGTTAGGTTGTTTTGTAAATTTACATCTCATGAACTACGAGACCAATTGGGTTGGTTATACTTCTGGAAGTTGACTTATTGAGTTAGGAACCTAACCCAAGTGGTCTTGCATTTATTGGATTTTTCGTTTAACGGGAATTTCAAATAACATTCTGTTGCGCATGAATTTGACTGTTATGAGTTTGCTGTAATGATTTGATGATTGTGAGAAACTTATGTGGAATAAAAATATAATAAAATATGTTCTGGAAACCTAAGACATATATGCTTTTGTGATGATTTTTGGTAAATTAATTGTGATGCTATGATCGGTGAGATAGTACAATCTTTTAAGTAGAATTTCTGTCTCGGTGAAACTAGCTGCTGAATTTTGTGAAAATGCATGAAACATGATACTTGCTATATAATTGTTATGTTTTGACCAAATTGCCCTTGCGGGGAATAATTGCTAATTGATTGTCATGATTCGACCAAATTGCCCTCGTGGGGAATAATGGCTAGTTAATTGTAATGTGTTGACCAAATTGCCCTTACGGGAAGTAATTGCTAGTGATGTACTTTATGAATACATGACACGTAAATAATTGCTTACACATGTAACGTATCACAAATACATTTGTTAAAGTCACACACGATTCACAAACGAAACACGAAACATGTTATTTGCATAGGTATTATGTGCCGGGTCTAGAGACTCGATAATATTCCGACACTTAGAAAAATCTCTTTGTTGTTTTAGAACGCTAGAGAGAGTTTTTCTGTGACGCGCATCTTGGTGAATTATTTTGGGAATACTTCGCAAACAGTGAGTTTCACTTTCCCCTTTTAAACTTTTTTAAACGCTTTTCACTTGGGAGAGATAACATACTCCGAAACGCATTTAAGATTTTGTTAATATAGATTATATATCACTTGAAAAGACTAAGTGGCAAACGCAATAACTAAAGTCCTTCATTCACATCGAACCGATTAATATTGGATAATAGCGAGTCATTGTTGAGTAGTACTACTGGGTTTGACAAACCCCACCCAACGCTAAACTCGACTGGAGGTCGAGTGGGTGTAATCATGGCTAAACACATACCATGGTCGGGATAGACCTGGTGGCAAGGCAAATGATAAACAGTCAGCTTCGGTGTCGAACACTTAGTGATACTTGTTTTATTGGCTAGCTACCTATGGATATATAATTGACATAACACTATCTGGTAACGCAAAACGCTGTAACGCAAAACGCTTAACGCAAAACGCTGAACGCAAACGCTAAACGCTTTATTTTATATAAACTTGTGAACTCACCAACCTTGTGTTGACACTTTTAGTATGTTATTCTCAGGTAGCCGAGGCGGGCGCGCGGTTTAGGATCATGCATTGCTTGAAACACTTTTAACTATGCAAACTTATTTTTAACTGTTATCATTGGTTTTAAGTCGTCCTGCGTGACGTAACATTGTTTTCTATGGTTTTACGCTTCCGCATTTAATTACTCGTAAACGTTTTCATGGTATTGAAACTTTGTTTTATGGTTTGATTATAACTAATGATTCCGATCCTGTTAGTTCACACCCTATGACGGTAAAACTCCGTTAGTGGATTTTGAGGGTGTGACAAGCGGAAAACCAGGTATCCTTTCTACTTTTTCTCTTTCATTTAATGTTTTTGGAAATGGGGCATTCGGATTTGTGTCACGGTGGATACGTAACCAAACAAACATTACCTCATCCGGATATGGTATTTGTTCAACGAATTCACCCGATGAGTTTTCATAACTCATAAGATTCCCCCTTAAATCAAACATCAAACCTAACCATAGTTTCACTCGATTTTTCTCTTTGCAATAAAAAATCCTCTGTATCTCCATCTGCCAAAATGGTGTAAGGTTTTTGTTCTTTGAATCCATTCCCGTATGTCTCCATTACTGCAAACTTAATCAGAAATAGATCACGGGCACAAATTAGTAGTAGACGAAAATTGATTAAAACTAAAATTAGACATTTAATAATAAGATAAAATAAAAAATAAACTAACTATATTAATCTAGTTATATGCAAATATACCAAAGGCAAGTCCCCAAACTCGGGTCGTTCTCTAATCGCCTCAAACCATGTCCCCGATAACAACTTGAAAAACTTGATGTGGAGAAAGCAGTTAATAAATAATGCACACTTAAAACACACAATTCACACAAAGATTTAAATTTATAATAGCAAACAATCCCAACTAAGCTTTCCACAAACGGCAAGTGTACCTATCGCTTAGCAGCACAGTCTAATGGAAGTCCGGATGTCGAACACAAAGACAGGTGAGAACGGCTCAGATAATTATCCCTAATCTAAGTTCTACCTAATAATATTTAATAGATTCTATATATATTTTAACTAGTTTAACTTATCTAACGAAATTAACTATAACGGGAAAAACAAATCTCCTAAGTAGGATGAATTAATGGCTATAATATGACACAAGCTAACACATGGTTGAAATCAGTGTTCTAAAGATGGGCTAATATAGGTGACTAGGTGATGTCAAGAAAATTGGGTCCCTAGGGCCAGTTTTACCAGAAAACCCTAACAACATCTAGATAGCTTTTAATTCGTGGTTGTTTAACTACGTACTATAATAACTCATCACTTGGTTTATGTCTATGTTGCAGGTCTCAATAAAGCTCGAGCTATACAAACCTAGGAGAAGAATGATGATTCAATACTAAGGACAAAATAACTCAACTTACAAACTAACTTAGTCAACAGCTAGAAAACCGCACATGGTCTCGCAATGACTAAACAAATCAACTAAACTAGCAAGATAAGCCGACACCTATGGTCTTGATCTAACCCAAGGTGTTGAACCTACTGTTTTTAATGATCCAAGAAACACGAACCCTAATGGTATGCCTACCACAACCAATCAACACACAAAGTATTAACCAAAACATGCAATTTATGCCTACCCGAAACTAATTCATGCAATAATCAACCACATGGGGTACATGCAACTTAAACACATCTAGGTTAGTAGGTAAACATGGAATAACATCACAAAATCTGAACTTTACAACAAAATAACAATCAACAACACAGTAAGCACCCTAAACTAGCTAATATAAACCGTTAAACATCAAACCTAGTCGATTCTAAACATCATAATCAATGAACAGTATAAAATGTATATAAAAGTGATGAACATGTTCATATAAATATGATTACAAAAGGTTTGAATGGTTAAGAAGAAAAACAAACTTAAAATCGTTAAAACAATCGAAACCAACAAACAAAGGATAAAAGATAAAACCGTAAGCTTGTCCTTTTTGGTTTCTCCCCTATAATATGTCTTGTGGCAGCTGGAATGAGGGTCTCCCAATTTAGGGTTATTTAGGATGTGTTTATAGTTTGTTTTAACTTGCTAATCAAGCTCACAAGCCCATATAAGGACAAAAAAATTGAGTCAACGAGATTCGAACAGCATAGAGCCGCTGTGGTGCGCAAACATGGACCCTCACATTGGTCGCGAGGCACGGCTAACGCCATTTCATCCGTTTCATTGATTTCTAGCTGGTTTATCCTCATACGCACATATCGGCTCCATTTTATTCCCGTTTGAGCTGATTTCTTCTTCATTTAGACTCGTTTGTGCTCTTTTAAACCATGGAATCTATAACAATCACAAATATATAACTTCATGCAAGAATAATCAATAATTGTTAAAGGTTTATGAACAATACAACATAAAAACTAACAGGAAAATATGTGTGTTTTACAACACATCAGTGGCTTTCCTTACCAACATCTTGGAAATGAAACAAGAAAATAAGACAATAACAGATATTCAGTAGTTCGTGATATTTCTGTAGTTTTCCCTGACGACATTTCTTGTTTACCTCCTACTCGTGTAGTGAAGTTTCATATCGTTCTCTAGCCTGGTGAAAAACCCTTTCAAAAGCTCCTTACCGTCTCACACCTTCAGAAGTTCAATATGTTTTTTTTCTATAGAGGTGCACGAGGTTCTTCGTTATGCAAATGGCAGTAGAGTTATTAATAAAAAAAAGGAATAGTAAAAAACTTCAAACCATAATCCCGCATATGTTGCAGGATTCATTAAAACCTGTGAACAACAACTCAAGGCTTCCACATATTCAGCTTCAGCGGTTGAAGTGGATACCGTTATATTCTTCTTACACTGCTAGGAAACAAGCCGGTTTCCTAAGAACTGACAACTCACCATTACATACTTGATGTTGGTCTTGCATCCTCCATAGTCAGAATCAGTGAAAGCATACAAATCGAAATTATCATCCTTGGGATACAAAACCCGATGTCATGATTACCCCTAAGATAGTGAAAGATACGCTTCACTGCCGCCAGATGAGTCACTCGATGACTTTCTTGATACCTAGCACACATACAAACAACAAACATTATATCAGGACACGATGAAGTTAAATACACTAACGAACCAATCATTGCTCGGTAAAGAGTAAGATCAATGGTATCCTCCAATTCGTCTGGTTACAAACTTTGTCCCACGTAAAGAGGAGTAGAAGGGATTCTTCTGGCAGTTATCTTGAATCAGCTCATAACATCGTTCACATATTTCATCCAGTGAAATAATATTCTTTCTTCAGACTATTGAACCTGCAACCCTAAAAAGGAACTGATTTATCCTATCGGGCTCGTCTCAAATTTGGTTTGCATCGACTTTTCGAAGTCCTTACATAACGTATCGTTTGTCGAGCTGAATATGACGTCATCGACATAAATCTGGACAATGAACAGATCATCTCCGAAAGTCTTGTAAAAGAGTGTACAATCCATAGTCCTTCGTTTGAAGACACAATCAATCAGATGATCAGCAAGCGTTCCATAAGCTCTCATGGCTTGGTGAAGACCATATAGAGCCTTGTTTAAAGGATAAACAAAGTCGGGATAGTCTGGATCTTCAAAATTAGGAGGCTGCTTCACATACTTGTGAAGTTCCACGTTAAGAAATGCACTCTTAATGACCATTTGATAAACTTTGAAGTTCTTAAAAGCTTCATAGGTTAGAAAAATATATATAGCCTCCAATCTTGCAACAAGAGAATATGCTTCAGTGTAATCCAAGATTTGTTTTTGATTGAAACCTTGCACAACCAACCATTCCTTGTTTCTAACAATGACCCCACGATCATCCTTCTTACACTTAAACGGCCATTTTGTTGGGATTGGCAGTCGTTCAGGTTTATCAATGAGATCCCATACACCCAGTCATGTAGTTTTCCCTGTAGTTTATCAATGATATTTTTGTAGTTTTCCATGACGACGTTTCTGGTTTACATCCTACTGTGTAGTGAAGTTTCGTATCGTTCTCCGGCCTGGTGCAAATCCCCTTGCAAAAGCTCCTTATCGTCTCACACCCTCAGAAGTTCAGTATGTTTTTTTCTAGAGAGGTGCACGAGGTTCTTCGTTATGCAAATGGCAGTAGAGTTATTAATAAAAAATAGGAGTAGTAAAAAGCTTCAAACCATAATCCCGCATATGTTGTAGGATTCAATAAAACCTGTGAACAACAACTCAAGGCTTCCACATATTCAGCTTCAGCGGTTGAAGTGGATACCGTTATATTTTTCTTACACTGCTAGGAAACAAGTCGGTTTCCTAAGAACTAACAACTCACCATCACATACTTGAAGTTGGTCTTGCATCCTCCATAGTCAGAATCAGTGTAAGCATACAAATAAAAACTATCATCTTTGGGATACCAAAACCCGATGTCATGATTACCCCTAAGATAGTGAAAGATACGCTTCACTGCCGCCAGATGAGTCACTCGAGGACTTTCTTGATACCTAGCACACATACAAACAACAAACAATATATCAGGACACGATGAAGTTAAATACACTAACGAACCGATCATTGCTCGATAAAGAGTAAGATCAATGGTATCCTCCAATTCGTCTGGTTACAAACTGTGACCCACGTAAGGAGGAGTACAAATTGGCAGTTATCTTAAATCAGCTCATAACATCGTTCACATATTTCATCTAGTGAAATAATATTCCTTCTTCTGTCTATTGAACCTGCAACCCTAAAAAGGAACTGATTTATCCTATCGAGCTCGTCTCAAATTTGGTTTGCATCGACTTTTCGAAGTCCTTACAAAACGTATCGTTTTTCGAGCCGAATATGATGTCATCGACATAAATCTGGACAATGAGCAGATCTTCTCCGAAAGTCTTGTAAAAGAGTGTACAATCCAAAGTCCTTCGTTTGAAGACACAATCAATTAGATGATCAGCAAGCGTGCCATACCAAGCTCTCATGGCTTGGTGAATACCATATAGAGCCTTGTTTAAAGGATAAACAAAGTCGAGATAGTCTGGATCTTCAAAAACAGGAGGCTGCTTCACATACTTGTGAAGTTCCCCGTTAAGAAATGCACTCTTAATGACCATTTGATAGACTTTGAAGTTCTTAAAAGCTTCATAGGTTAGAAAAATACGTATAGCCTCCTATCTTGCAACAAGAGCATATGCTTTAATGTAATCCAAGATTTGTTTTTGATTGAAACCTTGCACAACCAACCATTCCTTGTTTCTAACAATGACCCCACGATCATCCTTCTTACACTTAAACGGCCATTTTGTTGGGATTGGCAGCCGTTCAGGTTTATCAATGAGATCCCATACACCCAGTCATACCAATTGTTTCAACTCTTCCTGCGTTGCATCTACCCATGAAGAATCTTAAAGGGTCATAGGAAAACTTTTCAGCTCTACTTGAGATAAAAAGCAAGTGTATCGAGAAATACTCGTGATTCCTGAAGCATGCATGTTAGCTTAGGCACACAATACAGTATCGTCACATACATTAGCAACTTGATGTCTTATACGTACACCTACACTAAGATCACCAATGTTGTTGTCTTGAGGATGATACATGTTAATCCGAACAGTTGGATTCTCGGGAAAAAAACATTGTATTCTAAGTCAGTGATATTTTCTTCAACTACTAGCTCATCCACGAGATGAGACGTTTCTTAAACAAGTACCTCAGTAACCTTGAATTCTCAATAAATGGAGCAGAAGAAGAATCTTCATAATGAAAATCATCTTACGAAACAGAAATATAATCAGACATATCAGGTTGATCGTGTACCACGTCAGTATCATAAATAGAAGATTTTGGTATGGAAAAAATTTGTTCTTCCAGATAAGCACGAACCAAATCTTCATTTGGTACTTCAACTGATGGAGTAAATGACTTTAATTACTCCTCGTAATCAAACATCCAATCGGGTCCCTTTCCGGGTGGTGGTGTAGTGTATCTTTTACAATTAACATGATACCATTCCTCTACACATCCCGAAGAAAAGTTAAAGACACGTTTCTTAGGCGGAGCATAGCCCCAAAAGTAACCTTCAATCGCCTTCTCATTGAATTTACCCGCTTCACGTTTCAGCACCGTACAAGGACAACCAAATAGTCAGAGAAACTTTAAATTAGAACATGATTGAGAATATAGCAAGTCGTGTTCACAGCTTCGTTCCAGAATTGAACAAGAAGCTTTCATCCGCCAACATCGTTCATGCATCTTCAATCAATGTTCGGGTCTTCCTCTTAGCAACACCATTCTATTGTGATACACGTGGATTACTGTATTCCCTATGAATTCCCTTTTTAATACATAAAAGTTTTAAAATATTGTTGTTAATCTCCATACCATTATACTTCGAATCCGCCTCACTTTATGTTTGTAAAATGATTCGATCTTAGTGATCAAGTTCTGCACAAGAAATGGTGTTTAATCTTTGGAATTCATAAATAAAACCCATGAATACGTTGAATAGACATCTATAACGACTAAAAAATATCAATCACTAGCAATACTCGAATGATTCACCAGACCAAATAAATCCATTTGAAGACGTTCCAAATAAATATCAATGGAATTCATTTGCTTCAACGGGTGCGACTTCTTCTATTTCCCTTTCTTGCAAGAAACACAGTGATAGGTCAGTTTGAAAAATTTTAGTGAAATCCACCAAATCATTTTCCATCAAATGATTCATCTTTTGAACATGAATATGACCTGTATGTCTGTGCCACAAAATCGAGTCTTTCTCGGTTACTTCCTAGACAAAAGAAGTTTTATCAGTTAACGAAGACGAGGATACGTTAATAGTCACGTTAAGCACATAAATATAATTATATCGTGGAGATATAAACATAACAATTATTTCAGGAATAACATAGCCTTGTATAAGAATTATACACTCGTTGTCAGTGAATAAGGTGGTGAACTTCTTATCACAAATCTGAGATACACTCAGTAAATTGTGATCCACATTATCAAAATAATTAACCTTCTAAAATTTAATGCTACCATTTGAAACATCACCCTCTTTGTAATCATTCCACCCTGATTACTAGCAAACACTACATACCCTCCTTGAACATCTTTGACATTCGTTAGAAGATTAAGGTTGCCAGAGATATGCCAGGAATATCCATTAACCATGATCCATTTATCTCCCGATATAGTCTTGGATGAACTCTACATAATCAAGGAAAATGTTTAGACCTAAAAGGTTGTCCAGGCCTCACTCTTGGGCACCTCCTTATAATTTTATAATTCAAATGTGATTGATGCACTTCAAAATAAGTCATTGGTTTCTTTGACTTTCTAGAAATGTAGGCATCCTTAATCAAATTTGTATCATGATTTTTACAAATTGGTTGAGTGGGTTCAAACAACTTGTTTTTAAATTAGTATTGTTTACATTAACATGACCTACCTTCCATGGGTTCAAATCATGAAACATCATGTGTGCGTCATCAAGAATAACCTGGTTTGGTTGTCTTTTCAAAATTTCTGTAACCAAAGGAATCTTAGATTGTTGTTCCTTAGTTAATGTCTTTAAAGTCTTGTTTAACCTAGTAACACATTTACGTGCCACATTACCACATTCAGCACATGAGAAACAAGTTCTCATGTGTGTGGTTCTTTGACATTAGCATGTGAAGCATCAGCTTGAAAAGAATCAACCAATATATTAACATCATCCAAATCATCCAAGTTAACAGATTTCTTTTTTTTGTAATGTTCAAAATTTGAACAGCTTGATAAACTGTGTAAAGTACCAGTTCCAGTTGAACTGGCAAACTTTACTGCTTTCACAAATCTTACATGTTGTTTTAAAGTGGGGTTAGAAACTGGTTTGTTCAATGATTTGGGTTTTGCAAAGGCTTTTTTCAATATCATTCAAGCTCGATGTTTCATTTTGAAAAACACTCTCGATCTCAAGTTTGATCAAGTTTAATGGAATGTCTTTTTCATCAGTGACCTTTTTAACACCCTTTAACTTAAAAACTCTACCAATTTTCACTTTACCAGCAGCCAAAATAATGAATTTTATTAAATCCTCATCAGAAATAGTCGGTTTTACTGATTTCTTGGTGTTAAATTTAGAAATAATTGAACCATACACAGCTTCCTTAAATTCATGAGGTTCAAATAGAATGTGATTAGAACGATGAATATTCTATCTATGTGTTCTTCTTCTGGTTCAAACACATCCTCAATCACTACTTCGCAAAAGTTTTAATAAAAACGTTGTTACTTTGAACATGAATTCCTTGAATTGAGGACTAAAAATCTGGTTTATCTTGTTTTATCTGTTTTGTTTTCTCCACATTGATTATGGGTTCAACCATTTTGGGAGAATTAACAGTTGAATAGCTGTCATTGACAACCTTTTCTTCTTCTCCTAAAAATGGTCTGTTTGAATAATCATTGTGAAATGGTGGAGGAACTTCAACAAAACCTAAGCCATTTCTTGCTCCTTTTTGTTTACCAAATATTTCGATTAATTTATTTAATAGAAATGGGGAATTTCAAAATTTCCCAAGCTTGTTTGTCAACTCAATTACTTCATTCTCAAGCTCAGTTATTTTAGTTTTTAAACTGTCGATCAGTGATAATTAACTTTCCTGAAAGTTCAGCCTTTAGATCATGATTACTATTTGGCAGCCACTAAATTTAAATTTTTGATTTTTGTTCATTATTAGCCTTTTGAGCTTTCTTAAAAGTTCATCCTTTAAATCGTAGTGAACACGAATTAAGTCAAATTTAGACTTAAATTTATCACATTGAGAACATGATGAACTCTTAGATTCAATTACAGTTTCACCTTTTACATTATCAGTTTCAACACAAGTCGGATTAGGACTAACCTCGTCACTATCTTCTGTCAATCCATCTCCACTCGCATCTTGAAATAGTTCAGTTTTCTCAAACATGGCAACACTCACCTGGTTATCATTAGAAGAACTTCCTAAAATTCATTGGTCCCAGTCGATACCCTCATAAGTAAATAAAGCTTGTGATCCAACCGATTTCACTAACTCACCCCATAAGTCTTTTCCTTGGAATCAGAGTACTTCTTTCTAGAACTTCTATCTTGATTACGGGGTCCTAAGTACTCCTTCTTTGGTTTATAAATTTCTTTAGCAAAATGTCCAAAGTCTTGACAATTATAGCAACGAACCTTTAATTTATCAAAACCGACACTTTTGTTTAGAGTAGGCAGATCTTTCCTAGTCTTATACATGAATCTCTTGACTTTCTTCACAATCATTTCCATATTCCACTTAAGATCTTATAGTTCCAAATCATCCGGGTAAATTTGGTCATAATCATCATCAGTTAATTCACTAGTGGCAATTTTTCCACCCACCACTTTTTCATAGGAACTCATGAATGCACTTATGAAAGCAATATTTTGTTCTGCTTCTTTCATGTTGACTTGTGGCGATTGAGAAGTAGAAGAATTACTTGCACTAGCAAATGAAATTCTTAACTAACGAGAGTTGTTAGAACCAGATGCCATAAAACAAAAATTTCGCAAAGAATCACCAGCAGGTTGTGGGATTTCCTGAGTAATATGTGAATAAAAAACAGAGGTAGGAACTGAGCTGCAACTCGTCGGTAGAGAACCACCATAAAGAGTAGGATCTTGATTATCTTTTGAAGAATTTTGGCATCTTAAATCATACTCCCTCTCCTAAATATTTTTCATGAATTCTAATGCAGTAAGATCGTCATTCTTAAAGAAACTATTCTCTTCCAACACAAGAAAGAATATAGAATATAAGTTAGGTAGCGAGTTCTTAAATGTATCAATTTGATCAAATTGAGTAGGTTCCATCTTCAATTTTGGTCATTTAGGCAATGAGATGATTGAATCTCGTCACCCTTTCCTAAATTATTTCACCTTTCAGTAAACAAAAGTTTCGGTATTGAAACTTCAACATCACTTTCTTGCTTTCCAATGTATTACCCATACTTCTCATCCTTAAATTTTGAAATAGAGAAGCGTAAATATTGATACTTCCAACTTGATGAAAAATATTATCGAGTAATGGCATCAATATTTATGCTTCTCTATTTCAAAATTTATGCATCAATATGAAAAATGTTGTATAGGCTTTTTTCTCTATCTCCAAGGCTCTCTTTTCCTCCTAAGAATAAGTATTAAAAGGCTTTTCTTCATATTTTGTGCTCGGATCACCAATCATGGCAGGAAACTATACATTATCAAGACTTGGAACAGTCCAGAGGCACAAATCCCAAATGAACTCTAAATCTTGGTTCCCATATGGCAAAGTCACTCAGCTTCATAAGGCTCGGATACCCAATCTCAGCATCCAAATAAAGCATTTGTTTCATAATCATGTTCTGAGATGCTACGCGTAGAAATTAGGTATTTTTAGAAAATATAGGGTTCAAACAGTCAAAATTGTAAATTTATGGGTTAAAACTGTCAAGCCATGAAAGTTTTGTTATATCGAATGAGTGCAATTACTTTAACAAATGGATCAGTGGTTTAGGTTACGTATGGGAATATGGTTTAACAAAGAGATTTATGGTTTTGGTTACGAATGGGTTTAAAGGTCTTACGAATAGGCTACTATTCAAATGGATGATATATTGATGAATGATCACACGAATGGTAAAGGATGAGGTTTGGTACTGTAGAGGTATGATCAGTTATAACTGAATGCCATATGTCAAAAATGGTTACTACTGTTCTTGCGAATGATTAGTTACGAATAACAAATGTGCATTCATCCGTAACGAATAGGCATTCAAATCTTTAAATATTCATAACATTTCCAGATTGAGAAACCACCCTGTTGACTGATTACAGTTAATCAATCATACTTATACATTAACGATCCAGTTCTTGATATACTCATGTGATTATACAATTACAGAATTACTTTAATCAGTGTGTGCGAGAAGAGTATTGGGCATAGTAACGGTATATCTTCATTAATAATAACACACTTAATAACTTAGTAAACAGGGTACATCTAAATATAGAAGACGACCCCATTCGTTATACATCATGTAACGAATAGGGACCATTCGTCCTCATTCCCTATCTATAACTTAAGTCACAACGAATGACTCATTCGTTATTTCACGTTCGCTAAACATGCTTAACGAATGTCTAATAACTTAACGAATGGGTTCATTCGTTATACATATGATAATGAATGGCCCTTACATTACAGAATAGCATATATAAAATCCTCAAAATGCCCTTACATTAATAATAAACATTTACAATAAATAAACAAATATCAAGACAACAAAACATGTACTAACAAATTCCCCGTCGTCTCGAGCTCTTTGTCTTGATTACTATAATCTCTTAGTCTCCCATCATCGGAGCCATGAATCCCGAACGCATGGAAAACACGTACCGAACGCAATCCTTCTCTTCATCCCACCTCGGAAAAGTAAGAACATCGGAAATATGTTGATAATATGTAAGCCATGTTCCCATTTAATAAAACATACGTTAAGCTCAGAATCGTAAAGACAAGAGAAGATATCCCCTTTGATAGTCTTCAAAGCCTTAAACGAAGTCATTGGGTGAGTAGTAGCAAGAGCTTTTATCTTTCTTCCATCCTCTTGCTCCGCATACCTTAACACATCAATAATCTTCGAGAATCGAGCCATATTGTGTCCAAACATACCTTCAATTACATTAACATCTGGATCCTTTGAACCCGACCCAGCCTCACTTACTTTACACTTTTTTTTTCTTCCCAAGATGCTCTTCAGCCGCTTTGACATGTTATGTTGTGAAGAATGGAACTCCTTCATATGTATTCGAACGTGTGTACAAATCAAGGTATTCCTTAGCTGTCACATCTTCCACCTCAACTTCATCATAAATAAAAGGCATATCCCATGATGGAATACTCGTATAAAATATGACATCGTCATCATCTATTATCTCCACTCATCGTTAAAACCTTGAAATAACGCGATTTGTGTTATTTAAAACAACATCCTGATTGTTATTGATACCGCCTTTAGTAATCAAGGTGTCTTTGCATTAGCTTTTTTGTCATCCTTCTTGTCAACATTAATTTGTGGGTTACGAGTTTGATAGAGATAGAATATCAATCCTAACAAAAAAGGCAGCTCAGGCCCAAGTCTTGGGCACCTCTTTTTTTTCATCTTGAGATTTAATCACTTTAGATTCCAATTGTGATTGATGCACTAGAGAATACGTCATAGGTCTCCTTGACTTTCGTCTAAGATACTCATCCTTGATCACACTTGTGTCATGATTCTTACAAATTGGTTGATTGGGTACAAACAATTTGTTTTTTAACTTAATATTGTTTTCATTAACATGAACCACCTTCCTTGGGTTCACGTCATGAAACATGATGTGAGTTTCATCAAGTTGAGCTTGAGCAGGTTGTCTTTTCTGAATTTCCTATACTAAAGGAACCTTTGATGGTTGTTCCTTAGTTACTGGCTTTGCATTTTTATGACCCCTAGTTCCACATTTTCGTGCTACATGATTACGTTCATCACATGAGAAGCAAGTTCTCATTTCAACAAAAGTATGTTGTGATTTAGCACTAGCTTGTGAAACATCGGGTTAAAAAGATTCAACCGAAACTTTTACATCATCCAAACTATCAAAAGTTGCAGTTCCATTTGAACTGACAAATTTCATAGGTTTAACAAAATTTACTTGTTGTTTTAAACATGGTTTAATAACTTATTTGTTTAATAATTTGGATCTTGCAAAAGCTTGTTCAAGGTCATTTAAACTTGAGGTTTCATTGTGAAAGACACTCTCGATCAATTCTGGTTTGATCAGAGACCTTGTTCACACCTTTTAATTTAA
This sequence comes from Bidens hawaiensis, assembly GCF_021521415.1. NCBI lineage: Eukaryota > Viridiplantae > Streptophyta > Magnoliopsida > Asterales > Asteraceae > Bidens > Bidens hawaiensis. The sequence goes on from NW_027498630.1 coordinate 37,493, forward strand.
ACACTTTACAAGTGTTAACTTTACCAACCGAAGGATTAATGAACTTCATTAAATCCTCATCAGAAATAGTTGGTTTTTGTGATTTCTTGGAAGTAGCACTTGATTTGTTTACTTTGGATTTATTTGAACCACACACAGCTTCCTTAAATTCATGAGTTCACATAAAATGTGACTAGAACATGGAATGTTCTTTTCTTTGTGTACATTTTCAGGTTCAAACACGTCCTCAACTTCCTCAATAGTCTCAACAAAAATTTTGTTCCTTTTAATATGAGGTCCTTGAGTTGATGATTGACAAACTTGTTTTATCTTGATTAATGTGTTTTGGTTTCTCCACTTTAATAACTCATACAACTTTAGAAACATTAACAATTGAAGAATTATCATTAATAGCTTTTTCGTCTTTACCTGAGAATGGATTGTTTGAATCAGTCATTGCGAAATGGTGGAGGCACCTCAACAAAACCTAAACCCGTTTTAGAACCTTCTGTTTTCCAGATACTTCTATTATTTTGTTTAAGAGAAAAGATGAATTTCTAAACTTTCTTAACTTGTTTTTCAACTTAAGAACTTCATTTTCAAGCTCAGTAATTTTTTTTTCTCGATTTAAGTATCTCTTGTAACTGTTGATTAATTGCAATCAACTTTCCAGAAAGTTCTACTTTCATTTTGTGAATACCGTTTGACAATCAATCAATTTTTTCTTTAGATTTCTTTTCAAGATCCGAGGATTGTCTATAGTTTTCATGAACTATACCAAGATCTTTCAGCAATTTCTCATTATGAACATGAATTAAGTAAAACTTGGACTTAAATTCCTCATAATAAGAACAAGGAACATTCTTAGTTACATTAACTGATAAACATGATATATTTTCAGACATAATGTAAGTGGAATTAGGACTAACCTCTTCTATTTTGGCCATGCAAGCAAAAGAACCTGGATGCACGTGGCTTGAAGTATTTGAATCAGACTCAGATTCTGATTAACTCTCAGTAGTCAAACCTTCACCTTTTGCATCTTGAAAATGTTTAATAAACTCGAACTTTGCAAGATTTGCCTGATTACCATAGCACTTCCCAAAAATCTATGGTTCTAGTCTATACCCTCACCTGTCAGCAAAGCTTGTGAACCACCCGGCTTAGCATAATCACCCCAAATATTTTCTCTTTAGAATCAGCATACTTCTTTCCAGGATATTTATCCTGATTTCTAGGTCCTATATACTCCTTCTTGGGTTTATCACATTCTTTGGCAATGTGTCCAAAATCTTGAAAATTGTAACACCGCTCTTTTAACATATCAAAACCGACTCTCCTGTTTAGAGTTAGCAAATCTTTCCCAGTTTTCTAGATAAAGCGTTTTACCTTTCTCACAATCATGGCCATGTTCCATTTGAGATCCATAAGTTCTAAATCATATGAATCAATTTGGTCGTAATCTTCATTAGTTAACTCACTTGTGGCAATTTACCACCCACCAATTGCTCGTATGAACTCATAAATGCACTAAGGAAAACAAAGTGTTGTTATGCTTCCTTCATGTTGACATTCGGTGGTTAAGCTGAAGAAGAATTGTCAGCATTAGCATATGAAGTGCTTGATCTACCAGTATTGTTGGAACCTGAGGCCATAAAGCATACGTTTGGCATAGAATCATTTGTAGATTGTGGAACCTTTTTAGAATTTTGTGAATAAAAAGCAGTGATCGGACCCGAGCTGCTAATCATCGGTAACAAACCACCATATAATGTAGGATCTTGATTATCTGTTGAATAATTCGAACACTTCAAATCATATTCTTATTCCTCAATTTTCAACATGAATTCCAAGGCAGTCAATTCATCATTTTTGAAAAATCTATTTTCTTTCTACATCAACAAAAAGGTTGAGTACGAAGATGGAAACGAGTTCTTGATCGTATCAATTTGGTAAATTTGAGTGGGTTCTATCTTTAATTTAGTCATCTCAGCAATCAAATGATTGAATGTTGTTTGTATTTCTTCAACTATCTTTCCCTTCAATAAGCAAAAGTTTCAGTACTGAAACTTCAACATGACCTTCTTTCTTTCCAAAGTGTTACCCATACTTCTCATTCTAAGATGTTAGAATAGAGAAACACATACTTCAATACTTCCAACTTGGTGAAAAATATTTTTGGGTAAAGCCATTGTAACGATTCCGGCAAAATCATGTATACCTAACCGGTATATACTATTTATGTGTTATTTAATAATGAATATATGAGTTATACTGCGTTTATACGAGTATGTATGATTCACAATACGGATTATACTCGATTATACAGTTAATCGTATTGGAAATACAATTAACCGATTAACGGTTATTGAAGCCCGAACGAATCGAGGATTACATTATAGACGAGATATATAATATTTAGTGATGTTTACGGAGTGTTAAAGCTTCGGGATAAGTGAATTAAAGCACATATAAAGAATTTCGATTTAATGGTACGTCTGTACGTTAAACGAAACCTTTAATACCAAAACAAGCAAGAGACGATCGATCAAGCCGAAAAAGATGCGCAATTATTAATAATATGATGTTTTAAGATAATAAATGTCGTGGTTTAAGTTTTTAAAGTTTTTAAATTGGTTTTAAATAAATTTCTTTTTTTAAGCCGAAAACGACCATTTTAGCCTCGTTTTAAGTTAGATTAAACATTTAACCGAAAAACGAACTGAACCAGATTATCCAAAACGTTATCCAGATTTCAGAAATCCAAATATGTGGCTAGAAATGGAGAGGTGGGTCCCACCCCACCCCGCTTGGGTTCCGATCGGCAAGGGGATATACCCCTTTGCCTTTGTTATTTTTTTTTAACAACACATTCAACATTCTTCCACTTTCTCTCCAAATTATGAACTAAAACCCGAGTTTGTAGAAAGAAAATCAAGGTAAAAACCGAGTTATTTACGTATTCATCTTCTTTTCTTGAGTTTATTTGCAAGAAAATGAGGTTTCAAGTGAAAACGGGTGAAAACCCGAGATGAAAACCGATTCTTGCAAGATCAAGTGATGTATACGGGTTATACAAGGGATCTTGGTCCAAGAAAGGAGTTAAACGAACCAAAAACGAATTTTTACGGTTTAAATCTTTGTTTTTAAATCATAACCGAAACCATGAAAGAAATGGCTTGATTGTGGGTTTAACTTGCTTGGTGTGGTGTTATTGTGCTTGTAGGTGTTGTATCTAGTTGTTAACCAAGGCTAGAAAGCAAGATCCTTGCGATTTGAAGCTAAAAACACAAGGTAGTTCGGTTATGAGTGTTTTGGACAGATTGTGGTACGTTTAGAGTTAGGCTACGAAATTTCACAGAGATGATCTACACATGAAAATATGAGATCTGTGAAATTTTGGCAATCTTTGGACAAAGGATGAATATTTGGTGAATTTAATGCTCGGTTTTGGCTAAAACTGGTGAAAAATAGTTAAATATCATGAAAAATTCTGGAAAATTCCAGATAAGCTTTCTATAACATCTAAAGGTCACACACAAAATTTTAGGTCCGTTGGAGAAGTCTAAGTAGGCTTTTCGGTTAAACGAGTTCTAGGGTTTTCTAGCTCGGTTTTAGTGAAAATGGCATGTAAAAAGAGATTTTGGTTCTGGAAAAATTACAGGGGACCATGTGGATGTCAGGGGTCATCCAGGAAAAATTTGGGATTTTTCTAAGGTCGTTTGGTATTTACGACATATTTAGTGTTTAAATGGTGTTTAAAAATAGATAAATAAATTTTAAATATAAAAATTAATTCTTGAAATATTTTTATAAAATTCCCCACTGTCAAAAAGTGATTTGGGCAAAATTTCAAGATCCGGGATTAAATGGATAATTATTTGTGTAAAATAAACTTTTAAAGTTTAAAACGCGTAAACCGGTAAAGTTCGCCTAAACGAGCTGACTGGTGTATAAAAACCCTAAAAATGAACTATTTTCATATAAATGAGTTAAACAAGTATAAATAAATCATCCGAAAATAATTCGGATGATTTGGGTAATTTTATCCGATTTAACAGCTTCCGGTACACTAAAGACGGAAACGGGTCCCGCGGCCAATCGGGGCGTCTAAATCGAGTTCTAATTTCACAACTTTAATTAAATTGTCAGTCAACAACTATTTTCTGGTCGTGTGTGACCAAACTCATTTTTGAAACGTAAAAACGGATAACCGTGCTAGGCACGCAAAACGGGGAAAACGAATTAATAGTAATTTTAACTATTGAACTCTAAACGATATCACAATCTGAGTCCGGAGAAGTGTTTCTGGGTTAACATTGCCCCCGGAACGGTTACAGTACTGGGTTAACAGTGTCCCCAGATGTACCGGTTAACACGGTTAAAGTTATATTAATAGTGATTGTATAGTAACGAACTTAGGGATCGTATTACAGATCCGGATTAATAGCTTGCGTACTGTGTAACCTACTGCTTGCTATAAGGTGAGTTTCATGAGCCCCTTTTTCTGAATTGTTTTTAAATATTTTCCCGGGGCGGAAAGCATATTACTATTGAAATGTTTAAGTACATACTGAACGCATGGATTTGCGTGTATTTACATATATTTTATTGTACGGGAATCGTACGGAAATGTACTAAGATGGTAATTGTCTGAGTTGCTAACATTGAAAGGCCCCGCAACACGAGTGATTAGCTAAAAGCCGGTAGAGTGTGAATAGTACTATTGGTCTGACAAACCCAACTGGTCCGGCATGGATTTGCTGATGTTTCCCAGCCAGTTGCACATGTCTATTTTGTTGTTATTTATTTTGCTATGTAATGTTAGGCATAGCGGTTTGGGGCAGGTTCGTGGGCGGAGTATGCCACGGGGTTGTGTGTGGATAGTCAGAGGTTTCACTTGTGGGCTCAGCATAATTACATCGCTAATATATGATTATTATAATGATTTGTCAATGTTTATTTAAATTAGTGAAACTCACCAACTATTCGTAGTTGACCCGTTTTCTTTACATGCTTTCTAGGTACTCCCAAACTGGAATAATTGCTTCATGCTTGACGATGCGTGCTTTTTGTGGAAGCTTAGTGATCTTTTTGTATTAAATATGTTAATGTAATGTTGGTAAAACTTATGTGCTAACGCCTAGACGATAACTAAACTCGGAACAATGTAATATGGTGTGAATTAATGTAGTGGTGTTTTCTTTATAAGCAATGCTGTTGTAACAGACGTGTCTGTTGCATCCCGTTTACGTTTCCGCTGCGGTTACGGGGTTTTACAGCCATAGTCAATGAGAAATAAGCTTTAGTTTTAACTTCCAATGCTTTCTTCTTGTCTGGAGAATAAGTTTCAGAATGCTTTTCCTCATACTTAAAATGGTAGAGGATTTATGGTGAAGGATGAACACAATATATAAAGAATGGTTAGAGCGAATGGATGTGATTTTGGTAACAAATAGGCAACTGTTAAAATGAATGACCAAGTAACGAATGGTAACACATATGAGCAAGTAACGAATGTTTATATCATGAATGGTAACATGAATGGTTATGACGAATGGTAGTACGAATGAGAGTTTTATCGCAAACGGACAACTATAGAAGTCACGAATGGTTCACTATAGTGAGTGATCATTTATAAAAAAGCTGACACGTGGCAAAAACGGTTTTCACTGTTTATGCGAATGATCAGTTACAACGTATCGAATGAACATTCATAAGTAGCGAATGAGCCTTCAAACATTCAACAATTTTCCAGATAAACCATAATCAAATATGGATTACTCGTCCAAATCTAAACCAAAATCAAAGTATAAGCTATCAATTTACTCATCTCACCAATCCAAACAATCCGAAGCCAATCCAGACGTCCAACTCCAATCCAAACCGTTCCAAAATCACACAAAATTAGTTCTGACTACCTCTGTTCCCGCCAAACACACTTTAGCTATCAGTCCAACAAATTAATCAATACTAATCCAATTAAACACAATCGAATCTATAGGATCTAATTATGAACTGATTGAAACTCATTTTGATATCGATAACCACTGAATCAATTATTAATTCATCAAAATACAAGTCGTACAGTTTCAGAATACGAATAGATACAAATAATACTCAATTCAACTACAATTGATGTTAATTAAGCTCAAAATCACCTGAATAATCGAACAATGGCTTTGATACCACCTGAGAAACCACTGTGTTGACTTATTAAAGTTAATAATTCATACTTATACATTAACGATCTAGTTCTTGACGTACTCAGATGATTATACTATTACGAAATTACTTTAATGAGTGTGTGCGAGTAGAGAATTGGGCAGAGTAACGGTATCTCTTCAATAATAATAACACACATAATAGCGTAGTGAACAGGGTACATCTATATATAGAAGACAAACCCATTTGTTATACATCACCTAACGAATGGGGACCATTCTCCTTCATTCCTGATCGATGACTTAAGTCACAACAATGACTCATTCATTAAACATGCTTAACGAATAGTCTAATAACTTAACGAGGGCTCATTCGTTATACATCACATTACGAATGGCCCTAACATTCGCCAACGGATTTAGAGAATGGAGGCTCATTCGTTATTTAAGGATACCGTTCGTTATGTAACGTAACGAATGGGAAGCTTTTAGTTACGGGAACATCCAATTCGTTAGTGATGTTAACGAATGAGGACTGGGCCTGTTTTTAGGCAGTTTCTATTCATACAAAGATAGTTATCCAGGCTTAATCTATTCATGTCATTACCATGCAGACTCTTTCGATAACTTATTTATAATGTATGAATAGTAACGTATTCGTCTCGTGTTATCGTGTTGATGTCTCGTGTTAGCGACAAGATCTTTCCTTGTCGATTAACGTATTTACAAATGGTATTAGAGCAGACGGTTGCTTGTGATACATCAATTCATTGCTAAAATCTGGTTTGAGTCGTGTTCTTCGTGTTCATCGGTTTTTGATATTGTTTGAACAATTTTGGATCAACTTAATGTATTATTGATGGAATTGAAGGTTGATTTGTGTTCATAGATGATATCTGAAGTCTCTTGTGGATATTGGTGATTTAATTTATTGAATTCGTGATTCCGTCATTGATGATAGTTTGATGAAGATGTTACTGTTTGATCTAATTGGTGATAATTCAGTGGTTGTTAATGTAAATTGATAACTGATTTGTGTTCCTGTATGAAAACAAAGCCTCAGATGTATTATGGTGGTTAGTTATGATGATTTGATGAAATCCGCCACTTTTGCATCTTGAATTTGCAAATTCCTTTGAAAATAACCGTTTCACGGCTGTACTAACAGATTTTTCTGGCTAAACGCTCTTTTTCGGCATCCAAAGTAGCTGATTAAACCACCCATTCATTAAATTACTGATCCCATATGTTACGGGTTTTTAACAAATTATACCATTCGTTAATGAGTTTAACGAATGGGTTTTAATGTATTGGGTCACTCGTTCTTTATTCGATGATCTTAACGTATGAGGTCATTCGTTAACAAGGTTTAACGAATGTGGATATCTTGATGACTTAGATGTCATTCATTTCATTCTACAACGAATGAGGACTTTTCTAACGTATAAAGGACACTTGTCAATGGGTCTAACGAATGTGGATTGTTTAACGTATGAGACCTCATTAGTTTAACTATTTAAACAAATGAGAGTGCTTATTTGTAACGAATGGGTTCCATTCGTTCAAGTGTAGCTTATGAAGACACAAGGTTAACGTATGAGGATACTATATTAATGAATGAGTGCCTGATCAACAAATAAGAACAATGTTAACGTATGTAGATAACGAGTGAAACCTCATTCGTTTTTTGTTAATGTAAAAAAAAAATATTTTAGAAAATATTTTCATAAATAAAACTTTTCTGGTATATACCTAATGTGTGGGACACTCTTCTTGAAAATTTTGGTGACATATTTTGTGGCCAACTTTTCACGCGTATCTACTGGTCGAGGGGGAGACCACGAGTAATTTAAAGAGGAGTTTGTTTGATTTTTTAAAGATTGTTCAAGACCTTGCAGAATTTGTCAAGAAAAGGGTTTCAAAAGAGTTTATTTGGCTTGCATCTTCCTATGTTTGCAAGAGTTTCATTAAAATTACTACAATTCGGGTGGTAAATCATGATTGCAAATTTACATTTGTCTGAGTTCAAGACGGCAAATTTTTTCGATTGTTGATTGATATGTCCAAGATTGAAACCTGACTATGTTGGATAGAACTGTCTGTCTGTTTACTTTTTTCTGATGAACTTTGATCCTGACTATGTTGGCTACGAGAATTCGGCGGATTATTTCTATTGAGTGCGACAATTCATGAATGGGTTGATTTTGTTGAAGAATATATGAGTCTATTCATTGGATTGAAGAGTCCGTTCTTTCAAAATTTATTAATAGAGGTTGTAAATCTTAATCGTATGCACAAAACAATAGTGCATCTAAGCGAATGGGATATAGAAGAGCTTCAAAGAATTGATTTGGTTCGGCGTTATCAAGAGAGGGAAAGCCGAAGTGAAAGATTATAAAGATTATGAATGATTGGGTTGTTCAAGAAAATGTGTGATGAGGTTAAACGCAAAGATATTTTTCCTTTACCGGTGCTGATGGAAAGTTGATGACTTGCTGCTGATTGTGGAAAGATTGAAACATATCATATGCAAGTTGGACCTCCTGGAGTTTCTTACTTTAAGGGGGAGATCTAATATGAGAAGCTACAAGTTATTGGTTTCCTAAAAAAACTTAGAGATTATCTATCTACACAAGCCCGAGAATCATCAGTCAAGGGGTAGTTTGTTAATCGTGACAGATGATTTTCTATTAAAAGTATTCAAAGTTAAAGCATTCAACAACTACAGAAAAGGGGTGTCTGTAGCATGATTTATTGTTCGTATCTAATCGAAGATGCTAGGTGTAACACCCCGTAACCGCAGCGGAAACGTAAACGGGATGCAACAGACACATCTGATATCAACAGCATTGCTTATAAAGAAAACACCACTACATTAATTTAAACGTATTACATTGTTCCGAGTTTCGTTACCGTCTAGGCGTTATCACATAAGTTTTACCGATAGTACGTTAACATGTTTAATACAAAATATAGACCCTTAAGCTTCCACAAAATAGCACACATCATCAAGCATGTATCACTCATTCCAATTTGGGTGTACCTAGAAAGCATGTAAAGAAAACGGGTCAACTACGAATATTTTGTGAGTTTCACTAATTTAAATAAACCATGACAATTCATTATAGTAATCATAAATTAGCGATGTAATTATGCTGAGCCTACAAGTGAAACCTCTGTTAACCCAGAAACACATCTAATAACCTCTGGGGACACTGTTAACCCAGAAACACATTTAATAACCTTTGGGGACATTGTTAACCCAGAAACACATTTAATAACCTCTGGGGACACTGTTAACCCAGAAACACATTTAATAACCTCTGGGGACACTGTTAACCCAGAAACACATTTAATAACCTCTGGGGACACTGTTAACCCAGAAACACATCTAATAACCTCTGGGGACACTGTTAACCCAGAAACACATCTAATAACCTCTGGGGACACTGTTAACCCAGAAACACATTTAATAACCTCTGGGGACACTGTTAACCCAGAAACACATTTAATAACCTCTAGGGACACTGTTAACCCAGAAATACATTTAATAACCTCTGGGACACTGTTAACCCAGAACACTGTTTCGGGCCTTACAATATTAGCAACTCAGACAATTACCATTTTAATACATTACCGTACGATTCCCGTACAATAAACATTATATAAATACATTCATTTCCATGCGATCGGCATGTACTTAAACACTTTGATAAAACCATGCTTTCCGCCCCGGGAAAATATTTAAAACAGTTCAGTAAAAAGGGGCTCGTGAAACTCACCTTTTCGTGAGTAAAGATGTAATACTGTGCGCGGCTACCGGTCCGGATCTGTAATACGATCCCTAAGTCGTTACTACACAATTTCTATTAATATAACTTAAATTCGTGTTAACCGGTACGTCTGGGGACACTGTTAACCCAGTACCGTACACGATCCGGGAACAATGTTAACCCCGAAACACTTCTCAGGACTTAGATTGTGATATCACTTAGAGTTCTTTAGTCAAAACTACCATTAGTTTGTTTTCTCGTTTTGCGTGCCTAGCACGGTTATCCGTCTTTATGTTTTCAAAAATGAGTTTGGTCACATACGACCCGAAAATAGTTGTTACTGATATTTTAATTAAAGTGGTGAAATTAGAGCTCGATTTAGACACCCCGTTTGGCCGCGGGGCCCGTTTCCGTCTTTAATATACCGGAAACTGCTAAGTCAGGTAAAATTACCCAAATCATCCAAATTATTTTCGGATGATTTATTTTTACTTGATTAACTTAGTTTCATGAAAATAGTCCATTTTTAAGGTTTTTATGCACCAGTCAGCTCGCTTAGGCGAGCTTCGCCGGTTTACTCGTTTTAAGCTTTAAAAGTTTGTTTTTATGTTCTTTTTAGCACAAAAAAATATCCGCTTAGTCTCGGATCTTGAAATTTTGCACAAATTAGTTTTTGACAGTAAGGAATTTTACAAAAATATTTCCAGAATTAATTTCTATATTTAACATTTATTTATCTATTTTTAAACGTCATTTAAACACCAAATATGTCGAAAATACCAAACGACCTTAGAAAAATCCCAAATTTTTCTGGTATGACCCCTGCCATCCACATAGTTCCCTGTAATTTTCCCAGAACCAAAATCTCATTTTTCATGCCATTTTCACCAAAACCGAGCTAGAAAACCCTAGAACTCGTTTTACTGAAAAGCCTACTTAGACTTCTCCAATGGACCTGAAATTTTGTGTGTGACTTTTATATTATATAAAAAGCTTATCTGAATATTTCCATAATTTTTCATGATGCTTAGCTATTTTTCACCATTTTTAGCCAAAACCGGGCATTAAATTCACCAAATATTCATCCTTTATCCAAAAATTACCAAATTTTCACAGATCTCATATTTTCATGTGTAGATCATCTCTGTGAAATTGCATGACCCAAATCTAAGTCTACCACAATCTGTCCAAATCATACAAATCATACGAAAAACCGAACTACCTTGTGTTTCTAGCTTTAGATTGCAAAGATCTTGCTTTCTAGCCTTTGCTAGCAACTATATATAACACCTACAAGCACAACAACACCACACCAAGCAAGTTATACCCACAATCAAGCCATTTCTTTCATGGTTTCGGTTAAGACATCAAAACAAAGATTTTAACCGTAAACATTCGTTTTTGACTCGTTTAACTCCTTTCTTGGACCAAGATCCCTTGTATAACCTGTATACATCACTTGATCATGCAAGAATCGGTTTCATCTCGGTTTTTCACCCATTTTTCATTTGAAACCTCATTTTCTTGTAAATGACTCGAGAAAAGAAGATGAACACGACTATAATCCGATCTTTTACCTCGGTTTCTTGGTATAAATCAAAGGTTCTTGGATGAAGATTGAAGAGAGTGGAGGATCAAGAGTTTGTTGTTTGTAGAAAAAAGAAAATGAAAGCCAAGGGTTGTAACCCTTGGCCGATCGGTCCAAATAAGGGGGGTGGGGTGGGGCCCACTCCTTTATTCTTGGCCACACATTCGGATTGTGTAATCTGGATAATGTTGTGGATAATCTGGTTCAGTTCGTTTTTCGGTTAAACGTTTAATTCGGCTTAAAACGAGGCCTAAACGGTCGTTTTTCGGCTTAAAAATAAAATTTATATAAAACCGATTTAAAAACTTTAAAAACTTAAACCATGACATTTATTGACTTAAAACATCATACTATTAATAACCGCACATCTTTTTCGGCTTGATTGATCATCTCTTGCTTGGTTTGGTATTAAAGGTTTCGTTTAACGTACCGACGTACCATTAAATCGAAATTCTTTTTCCGTGCTATAATTCACTTATCCCGAAGCTTTAATGCTTCGCAAACATTACTAAACATCATATATTTCGTCTATAACGTAATCTCCGATTCATTCGGGTTTCAATAATTGTCAATCGGTTAACCGTACTTCCAATACGATTAACGGTATACTCGAGTATAATTCGTACCGTGAATCATACATACTCGTATATACACATTATAATTCATATATTCAGTATTAAATAAAACGTAAATAGTATATACCGGCTAGGGTATACCTGAATTTGCCGGAATCGTTACATTCTCCCCCCGTTACAAAAATTTCGTCCTCGAAATTTTACGCGTCAACCACTTCCTTTTGAGGAAATAGGTGGGGGTATTTCTTCCGAAATTCGTCCTTTCGTTCCCATGTATATTCTGGGCCTCATTGCGAATTCCATCTAACTTTGACCAACGAGATCTTATTGTGTCTAAGTTGCTTGATTTTCCCGTCCACTATTTCTATGGGTTCCTCTACGAAATTAAGCTTATCACTTATTTGGACACCCTCTAAGGGTAACACCGATGTCTCATCCGACAGACACCTTTTCAAGTTCGACACGTGAAACACATTGTGAACTACACTCAGTTCATCCGGCAGTTCTAATCGGTATGCTACAGGACCGATTTTTGCAGTAATGTCGAATGGTCTAATGTATCTAGGGGCTAACTTCCCCGCCTTTCCAAATCTGACTACTCCTTTCCAAGGTGATACTTTCAAATACACTTTATCACCTTTCTCAAATGATAACGGTTTTCTACGGGTATCGGCATAACTCTTCTGCCGATCCCGTGCGGCCTTCAGATTGTTCTTAATTTCAAGGATTTTGCTGGTCGTTTCCTGGACCAGATCTGATCTAAAAACCTGTGTGTCGCCCACTTCAGTCCAGCAGAGTGGTGATCGGCACTTCCGTCCATACAATGCTTCATAAGGTGATGCTTTTATACTGCTATGGTAACTGTTATTATAGGAAAATTCAACGAGCGGGAGATGTTGATCCCAATTTCCCTTAAAATCCAGTACGCATGCACGAAGCAAATCCTCCAGGGTTTGAATGGTCCTCTCAGACTTACCGTCGGTCTGAGGGTGGTAAGCTGTGCTTAGATCAATACGCGTTCCCAGCGCTTCTTGTACAGCTTGCCAAAGATTGGAGGCGAAATGGCTATCTCGATCGGAGATGATTGATATGGGTATTCCATGACGAGACACAATTTCATTTATATAAATCTGCGCAAGTCTTCCGGTGTTATAATTATACCTAATCGGAATAAAATGTGCCGACTTGGTTAATCGATCCACGATTACCCAAATTGCATCGTGTCCACGGGACGTCTTAGGGAGATATGTCACAAAATCCATCGTGATTTGCTCCCATTTCCATTCGGGAATTTCCGGTTGTTGTAACATCCCCGAGGGTTTCTGGTGCTCCGCCTTAACCCTCGCACACGTCGTACACTTGCCAACGTATGTGGCTATATCCTTTTTCATACCCGGCCACCAGTAGAACTCCTTCACATCCTTGTACATCTTATCTGATCCCGGATGTATGGAATATTTCGATTTATGCGCTTCGTCCATGATTAATTCTCGAAGGTCATGGAGGGTCGGGATCCAAATCCGATTTTTGAAAGAGAGAATTTCGTCCATGCGCTGTTCGAAATTCTTCTCGTTACCGTAAAGTCCCTCTTTTTCCAATTGTTCCTCTTTCAACGCCTCGCGTTGAGCGACTCGAACCAGGTCCGAAAGGTTCGACTGGACTATCATTTCCAGTGCTCGCACTCGCAATGGCTTAACCCGATCCTTCCTACTCAAGGCATCGGCTACGACGTTAGCCTTGCCGGGGTGATAACGGATGTCACAGTCATAGTCGCTTAACAACTCGACCCATCTTCGTTGCCTCATATTCAGTTCTTTCTGATCGAATATGTGTTGCAAACTTTTATGATCGGTGAAGATGGTGCACTTTGTACCGTAGAGATAATGTCTCCAGATTTTAAGTGCGAAGATAACTGCTCCCAGTTCTAAGTCATGAGTAGTGTAATTTTTCTCGTGTATTTTTAACTGTCGAGAAGCATAGGCTATAACCTTATTATTTTGCATCAACACGCATCCTAACCCTCTCCGGGATGCGTCACAATACACGACAAAACCATCGTCTCCGTCGGGGAGACTTAAGATTGGCGCTTGGCAAAATCTTTGTTTTAGCGTTTGAAACGCCGTTTCCTGCTCTTCACCCCATTCATACTTTCGATCCTTTTGGGTCAGAAGGGTTAAAGGTTGGGCGATGCTGGAAAAGTTCTCTATAAATCGACGATAATATCCAGCTAAGCCTAAGAATTGGCGGATTTCCTTTGGCGATTTAGGCGCTTGCCAATTCTTAACTGCTTCAACCTTACTTGGATCAACGTGTATTCCTTGATGGTTTATAACGTGACCAAGGAATTGCACTTCTTGTAACCAGAAGTTACACTTGGAGAATTTTGCATACAACTTCTCCTGATTTAGAAGCTCTAAAATTAATCTTAAGTGTTGCTCGTGCTCTTCTTTACTCTTCGAGTATATCAAAATATCGTCAATAAACACGATGACGAATTTATCGAGGTAGGGTTTACAGACTCGATTCATGAGATCCATGAACACTGCTGGCGCATTTGTTAGCCCAAAAGGCATAACTAAGAACTCGTAATGGCCGTAGCGAGTCCGGAATGCGGTTTTTGGGATATCCTCCTCCTGAATTCTAACCTGATGGTATCCCGATCTAAGATCTATTTTTGAGAAGTAGCTCGCACCTTGTAGTTGGTCGAACAGGTCATCGATTCGGGGGAGAGGATACCTATTTTTGATGGTCAACTTGTTCAATTCCCGGTAATCAATGCACATTCTAAGGCTCCCGTCCTTCTTTTTCACGAATAGTACAGGTGCACCCCACGGGGAATAACTGGGACGTATAAATCCTTTATCCAACAATTCTTGCAACTGGTTGGATAATTCTTGCATCTCAGATGGTGCAAGTTGGTAGGGCGCCTTAGCAACAGGGCCAGCTTGAGGTAATAAGTCGATTCTGAATTCGACCTGTTGGGTTGGCGGTAATCCAGGAAGTTCTTCTGGGAAGACTTGTGGAAATTCGCGTACCACTGGAATATCATCCACCCGTTTCTCCTCAGAATCAGTGGCCGTCATGCTTGCTAGATACGCCACGCATCCTTGGCGTATGTATTTTAACACCTTGAGGTGGGATATAAATGGTATATTGGTGCCTGACTTTTCTCCTTGCACTAATATCTCTTCGTCATCCGACACCCGGATCTTGACGATTTTCTTTTCACAGTTTATTTCTACTTTGTTGCGTGCTAACCAATCCATTCCCACTATCACGTCAAAACTACCCAATTCTACCGGTAACAAGTCAATCGGAAGGGATTGATCGTTCAGAATAAAAGGGCAATTCCGAACTATTCGATTAACTATCATGGTTTTACCGTTAGCGACTTCTACGGTATAAGGTTCTATGGTCTCACCAATTGGAAGGTTTGCTATCGACAGGAATTTAACGGAAACAAAACTTCTATCGGCGCCTGTATCAAATAATACAGAAGCGTAATGATCAGAGACGAGGAATGTACCTGTCACTACACTGGGGTCCTGGCGTGCTTCGTTCGCCCCCATCACGAATGTTCGGCCTCGCGCCGGATTGGACGACGATGCCTGACCCGTGGGTTGCCTCCCGTTTCCTCCCTGGTTCAGTTTCGGACAGTGTCTTTTGAAGTGATCCGTGCTGCCGCATTCATAGCAAGCACGGCTGGTGGTCACCATTTGGTTTCCTTGCGGGTTTTGCTGTCGGGCTGGTTGGGTCTTAAATGGCTGCGCACGGATAGGTTGCGGTTGTCGGTTCAGGTTGTTCAGGTTTGTCCTACAACTCGGTGCGTAGTGCCCAATCCTGCCACACCGGTGGCACACCACCTCTTTGCACACGCCACCATGGTGGTAACCGCATTTCCTACACCTAGGAAACGTTCCCTTCTGCGGTTCTTGTCTTCTTCCTGAACTAGTCATGGCGTAGTTTTGGGCAGTGGGCCTAGCACGTTTATTTTGCTGCTTTTCCTGGATCCTATAGTCATGTGTACCCCGCTTTCCCCCAGCGGATTCTCCTGCCACCTTCAGTGAACCGCTCCTTACGAAATCATATGTGACGATACCAGCCTGCGTCACTGTACCCTCATACGTCTGGTGTCCCCCAGAATTGACTATACTCCTTACAACTGGAGTTAGCCCCCAAATATAACGCTCAACCCTCTTCGACTCTGGGGTGACCAGCCATGGCACCAATCGCGACAACTCATTAAACCGGTTCGTATAACCCAAATGGTCTGCCCCCTGCATTTCCAGGTTCCACAATTCATTTTCTAATTTCTGCAATTCGTTTTTCGGGCAGAAATGTTCCAGTACAAGAGCCTTGAGCTCTGTCCAGGTCATGCGGTTTGTCGCCGCCTGACCCCGGGTCTGCACTATCGTGTTCCACCATGTCAAGGCATGGTCCGTGAATGTGCAGGTGGCGTACTTTACAACACAGTCCTCGGGGCAGTTGCTGATGTTCACAACTGATTCTATTTTCTCGATCCACTTAACCAACCCATTTGGTCCTTCAGACCCGCTAAACTCTAGAGGTTTGCACAACATAAAGTCTTTGATCGAACATCCCCTGGATGCAGGAATCGGTTCAGTACGGTTCGTCTCTACAGTTGGTATAGGGCCATTACTGTCCGTAACGACCACCCTAGGCGGTGCGTTATTACTCGGAATCGTGTTATCATTCTGTGGAGGATTAACATTTTGTTCCCCGTCATTATTGGTGGTCGTTTGATTGCTCGGAGGGGTTGGATTGGTCGAATTGTTAATACTGGCGGCGATGCGCGATACTATATCCGGTATCGCCGCCTCTAACTGTTGAGCAATCAAACGGCTCACATCTACTTCCGACATTTGAGCTGATCGTTTTGGTGCCATTCTACACATCATCAAGAAAATACATATAATTAATACAAGTTCCAATCATAAAACACAACAAACCTTCCATTGATTAACAAACATTAGTACATATTACATCCATGTCAGTTCACATACTTTCCTGTCATCATTACATAAGTTAAGTTTTCCTACATAGGGCCTATGTCGGCATCATCTCGACATAACCCGCAATGGGTCAGTGCTTGAATGATACCCAAAAGTATCTATAATGATATACCCCAAAAGAGACCCCCTAAGGGCCAGTGGTTGTATTATAACTACACAAGATTCACTCTATGTTAGCATCACCACTTAACTGCTTACACAGAGTATCAAAAAGCGGTCCATGACTTCTACCATCCTAACATCACTAAACACGGTGGTATACCAACCCCACCAACACAGCCACCAACACCACCATCACAGCCAGCATAACCCGGATCCGCGTCTCCATCCGGCCGATCATCCACTGGGAGTATGAGCACTCCCTCTTCAGCTGCGCAATCGCATACTGGTGGTCCAGTATGCAGTCCCCCAGATACATCCGCCTCTGCACTCCCACTGTCAAGGCGGCGAAGTGCACATTCACCTGCTCGGTGAGCACTCGAAGCCATGCCGCCGCGTCCCTTTCCTGCCTAGGGAGACCCCACACAGGTGGAGTCACAGGCTCGGGCTGGGAGCTGGAGGATTCGCCCCTGCGGGTAGCAGGTCTGGGTGGGGGAGAGGTCGGTGGAACATGCGGGACACTGATCCGCGCCGTGAGGCGGGGTCCGAATCCGGGGGGGACAGGGATGGCCTGTGGTGCGGGCGGGGTAGGGGATCTGACAATCCCGACTGGGGAGGACTGGCCAGAGCTCCCACGACTAGCCTCACTAGGCTCAGAGCTGGATGATACGCGTAGGCTCCCAGAGTTCCCGGAGCTGACTTCCTCCGGGTCCTCCTCCACCGACAAACTAGGAGTTCTCGACATTCTTTCTAGCACACAAGTTAACAAACATATAGTTCTTTCCATAGTGTAAATCATAATCAAATTAATATGCACTTACTTATACAACTTGACCACATAACAATATTATCATATATTTGCACATATGTTGCCAATTTTACCTATTAAAGTCCCCCGTGACTTCCCCTGAATTCCCTCGTGCGGACAAGTCTGTTATTATGTTCCGGACCATAATAATAATATAATAATAACTTAGGCAGAACCCCTTACCTCGCACGGGAATTTAGAGTTAAATATTCCTAAGTTTATACGGGTATCACTTCTACTCTATATGCACGTTTATCGAGGCGTTCTTGATAAACCTTCCTTGACACGCAAATCGAGGCAATGTGTAGGTGTCGCCGGGTCGTGCATGTACTTAGAGATGATATGTCGGGTTAACTTTGGGTGGCACGCACTTCAAGGAACACGTCGAGTATTTGCACGAATAACGAGGTGATGATTGTCGGGTTGGTGGCACGCGAAATGATGCTTGGCATGCAAACCAATATAGAGAGAGTAATTCTAGAGAGAGAGTGAATGTGAGGTGTTTGGGAAAATGAGGTCGTGGCCTTCCCTTTTATATCTGATTTTGGATCCCATCGCGGTACGCGATGGGCTCCCCTTTCAACTCCGTCGACGCCATTTCTGCATGAACGCCATGGGGCATGCCACATGTCCTGCCCTGCTGCCACGTGTCACATAAGTGTGACCCGTGTCCCTGAGTCATCATGATCCATCGCGGTACGTGATGGCCGTCTTTTTGGACTCATCGCGTAGCGCGATGGATCCCTGGATAATATTTTTCACTTTTAGTCCCTCGTCTTTGATAGCTTAAGTGCAAAGTGCGCTATCAAACCGCCACATTGCGTCCAACGCCCTTCGCAGTTGCCTTCGCCATCGCCATCGCCATCTTCCTCGTCCTTGCCCGAGCCCGTGCGCGTCTGGTGCTACGCACACTCCGCTAGGACCACTTGGTGCATGATATTAATAAAAGAATACTATTATGGAAAATCTCATCCTTATAAAGAGCTTCCATTTCTTTACCACTTTCCATGTGGGATGGGTTCCATCTTCCTTATTTATACCTTAGTGGAATGCTTCCACTTTCTTACATCTTCCAATGTGGGATGGAGTTTTATTATTTTCCTCCATATAAGAATAGTTAACTTAGGGAATATTTTTATTTCCTTATTTTTCTTATAATTCCTTATTTAATATTTTCCCATTACTTATCTTGAGATTATTTTTTATCCCTCAACTTTCCTAAGTTATCAAATTTGGATCAAAATTTTGGGGATGTTACATTCAATTCATCACCAGGTGCATCATCATTATTATCATCATCACCTTTATCTTCAGATTCATCATCACTATCACTTTCCTCACTACTATCATCATCACTACTCACCTCAGGTGAAGCAAGAACCTCAATCACTTCAACATGTTTATCCAGCAACCAAGGTAGTACATCAAACTCCATTTCTTGATTAAATTGGCTTGTGGAAACCAACCTTCTGATTCTCGTATAGACATTTGAGTCTTGTAGGACAGGAGTTGCACCAGTAGTAGGTAGATTAGGGAGTAACCCATTGAAAATAATCCGTAAAAATATTAGGTACATCAAGAATTTGTTATTTTCTCTCCTCCTTGCATTAATCACCAACCCCTTAAAAATCATCCTAGAAAAATAAAAGGCCTATTGTAAACAATAGCCATTGTAGTTGTTGCCAACTATCTACTCAATAGAGTCTAGGCTCCCCTTCATAATGACAAGGTCTAAAGTACATGATGAATCAAGAATCTGTATATCAGTGGGGGCATTCCCTTTTAAAATTGCCCTTCACTAATATTCCCTTGATAGGCCATAGTCTCCTGGAATATCCTTAATATCTTTGATGTGTGTAAGAAAGTTTTTCATCAATATAATCATTCAATTGTAGGCTCGTGCGTATAGTTAGCTCAATTATTTCTATCTCTCTGCCAAGAACTGTTGAGCATATTGGGCATAACTCCAGAAATCGGTATGATGATTTCTATATATAACGGGGTATTCAGTAAGAGAAAATTGCAAGTTTGAGCGGTTCAACCAGTTTATCATCAGCTCCAAAGGTTAATTTATACATATTGTGCTATAGCTCAAATTTATACACCATTTTCTGCACATTCACAAACAAGTATATTCAAAATAAAGATTAGTCATTTGAAAAGATTTTTGAACATGCATGTAAGAATAACTGAGGAAGAAAAGTATAAAAAATTATTCTTATGAACCTGTTCTTAGACAATTGTGAACATGCTGATAAAACAAAGACGTTAGAAAAAAATGTAAATTAAATTTTTAAACCGAGTTAATGAGTGTCGGAAATCATTAATTTAAAGCTTACAAAGTAGGAATTTCAATAGAAGATAATATTCAGAACGACTGAAGGAGCAACGGTTCAATATCTAGGGCACGAGCAAAGTGGGTGTAATAGTGTAAAGAGGGAAAACTGAGTGAAGAGTTTCTAAGTTCCCATTTTAAACTATACGCATTGTGTTTGAAAGTGGGTTTTAAATGTTTTTTTTCATTTAGTGCAAGAATACTGTCAAAAACCTATTCAAATTTTAAACACAAAGTCTGCTCGAGCAAGCTCTCGAACCTTAGTTTGCTCATTATAAAGTATACTCGAGAAGAAGTGTACTCTCTTTAAGTTAAGGTTTTAGAAATATACAAAGTGTAAAATAATGAAAGGAGTATACTAGAACATACAAGATTTAGTCGAGATAGTTATTCAAGTATACTACTTTACTCGAGATCAATAAAGTTCTCAATCTTTACATGAATATTACCAATCCTGAACTTTACTCAAAAATAAAATTAATAACATTAATCAATCAAAAAGTCAACTTTTCCAAAAATATGACAAGCATACTCAAAGGAAAAGGTTTACCCGTATATTATCAAGCTTACTCGACAATATGTAAATACATCAAGTATGCTTGAAAACACTTTGGTTATCAATTCATTCAGAAAAATGTACTTGATGCACAAAGTGTACTCGAGATCACAAAGTGTACTCGAAAACACTTATATTTTCAACAAATTAGGCAAGTATACTCAAAATCCTAACAATTCATTCAGTGTTTCAAGTATACTAGAAAGAGGTAAATCATCAATAAAGCCCACAAGTATACTTGAATCATACAAGTAAACTGAAAAACACAGTTTTCACATAATCACACAAGTATACTCGAAGATACTTAGTAAACCTTTTGAATTAAACTTCAAACTAAAGCAACAATTGTTCTTTTGAAGATAAAAAGCTTTATAACAAATGGTGTATGAGATCAAATTTCAGTTAGTCATTTCAAAACCATTCTTTTGATAAAAACATCTCAGCATGGGATCATATTGACTAAGTCACTATTCATTATTGCATTTTTAGCATCATTTTGACTTATTAGGCAGGTTAATAGTAGGTAAAACTTAGCTTGAATTTCATTACTTTGGTGATATGCTTAAGGTTCAATTTTGGCATAGTACATAAATGGACTAGACTTATTGAACTATGATGCCTCATATCTCTTCTCAAAGCTCATTTGGCTTTCCCCAATTCACCCCAAATTGAATTCAACCTTCTTTTAATAACATAACTCAAATATTTTGATTCTTTTAATAAATATTTCATTTCAAAACATCAAACTTTTGAGATTGAACGTTGGACTAACATGCCACGCAGTTCGGACTTACATGTATTTCATTCAAGGTGTTTAGGACTTATAATGATGTCCCAACTTTGTAGTTCTAGTTTGAACCCTCAATTTTGGATTTTTTTTATCAACTTTTGGTTGATGTAATCTTTTTGCACAGATTGTTCTTTGTCATACTTACAGGCTTGTGTATGACTGGATAGTTGTCTTTTCTGCCAATTATGTGGAGAGATGTATATTGAGACATGCATATTTCATTAATGCATTTCCACATTAAGCTGTGTAATTTTAATTAGTATATATCACCTCAGCTTTTGCACATCATGTAAAGATACCATGCTTATCAATGACTGCTCTAATAGCTCTTTTAGCCTATTAAAACCACAAGATCAGTGTAAATAGCCAATTTACCTATCATTTTCCATAAGGATGGATCAATTTTCATTTAAAAACCTTATAAGATTCTATAAAGCTTGAACTGAATAATCTTATCGTATGTCAATATCAAAAGTTTGCTTTTGATCAAAACATGTTACTCTTTTGAAAAACCTCTTTGATATATTATTTGAACACATTAGTTTTAATACAAAAGAAAGTTTTGACAGACAAATTACTTCAACCTTTAAACATATTCAAACACATACTTAGCAGCTACACAATTGCACAAATACAAGCAGGCAAACATGAAATTTTAGTTAATTCAGAACACATGCATAAACCTACTTGATAAAAGTACAAAATTCATTGTCATTTAAAAGAAATTATGATCAATAATTATCAAGTATGCAAAGAAATCTTTTCAAATCAAGCCTAGTCAAACATTTCAAATGATCATGAAACACAAAAAAAACATCACATTTAGTATTATAGACACCTCATGCATCAAATAGTCAGTTAAGCATATAGCAAACATCACAAAATCAAAAACACATAGAGAAGCACTTAAGACCTTTTCAAGAAATAGTTAGTTAGCACAATGAGCATATATCATTAATTTGACTTCATCAGAGTTGATAATGCCTAAAGCTTTCAATAGATAATTAAACCTAGTTTTATCTAGTGGCTTAGTGAACAAATATGCCAAGTTGTCATTAGTTTCAGCTCTTTTCATTTCTATTAGTCCTTTCTCGTTGCAATCTCTGTTGAAATGGTGTCTAATTTCTATATGCTTGGTCTTTGAATGTTGCACAAGGTTTCTAACAATGAACATTACAAAAGTACTATTAATGAGTATAGGAGTGTTTGAAAATTAAGACCATAATACCGCAGTTAATTTGGAATCCAGAGGAGTTGTATACAGCAGGCAAATGCAACAATGTATTCAGCTTCAGTAGTTAAAATTGACACTGTTGTTTGTTTGTTGTATTGCCATGACACTAGCCTGTTTCCCAAGAATTGTCAACCACTAGAAGTAGACTTTCTGCTTATGTTACACCCATCATAATCACTATATATGAATGCATGTAGATCAAATGATCTATTCTTCGGATACCAAATACCCAAGTCTGGCTTTCCCTTCAGAAATCTGAAGATCCTTTTGACAGCCACCATGTGTGAACCCTTGTGATTTACTTATATCTTGCACATACACACACAGCAAACATGATATCTGGTCTTGAAGCAGTTAGGTACATCAATTATCCAATCTTGGCTATGTATTCATGTTGATCTACTGTAACCATCTTCTCATGTGTATCTATTGGAGTTGAAGTTGTCTTCACATCATGGCAGTAGAAGTGAACCTATTCCTTTCTTCTTGTAGAATAAGGTCTTGTCAATGTCTCCCCTATGGAAACCTTTTGTAAGAAGATGGTTTAACAACTCATCATACCAGGATTTTGGAGCTTGATGCATTCCATGTAGAGCCTTGTTCAGTTTATAAACTCTATTTGGATAATCATGATCTTCAAACCTCATTAACGAAGGCAGATTTAACATCTAGTTGAAATACTCTAATGTTTTGGATGCTGCATATGCTAAGAAAATCCTGAGGCTTCCAATCTAGCCACATGTGCATAAAAACTTCTTCAAAATCAACCCCTTCTTTTAATAAAAATCCAAGGGCAACCATTCTTGCTCTGTTTTTCATTACAATGTCCCTTTCATCCCTCTTGTTTCTGAAAACCCATTTAGTGCCTATTGCATACTTCCTCTTGGTTTATCAACAAGTTCCTATACTAGCAAGTTTTCGAACTATGCTAATTCGTTCTGCATTTCTTCTACCCAAATGTTGTCCTTTAAAGCTTGAACTATGTTCTTTGGTTCAATTTAGGATAGAAAACAGGAATAAAGACATATTTTTGCAGTTTCATAGGCACTTATGGTCACTCTCTCATGCAGGTCAACAATTACGTTTTTAATGGGATGATTTCTTTGGAAAGAAGAGGTTTGGATGATTGAGATTAAGGTCTAAGATTTGGATCAGGTTCATCAATATTCAAATCTTGTACATCATTGTTAAATTTTGATTCATCATCATTCAAATTTGAAGTGTTTGACGTTGATGCAACATGATTTGAAAATTTGAGAATTTCAAACAGATTTTCATACATTTCTTGAGTATCATGTTGATTTTGTTCAGCAAGATTTTAGTTTGATCTTTAGTAGTTGCATTTTGATCTGATTCTTGTGACTCAACATGTTGCACATATTCTACATTTTCTTCTGAAATCTTTCTCTGAAAAGAGAACTCATGTTATCGTTAGCAACTTTGGACCATAGTTTGTCCAAATCAATTTCATTTTCAGTGGTTGCTTCATGAGCACTTGTTCTGTATGAATGCTCTTCAATATCTTTGGGATATATCTTGGAATATTTGATCAGCTTTTCCAAATCAAGCAGCCAACTAGCACCATCCACTGTGTTAAATTGATTTTCATTGAATATTATCTCTGATGATTCAATCACACTCAAATGATCTTTCAAATATACTCTGTATGATTTTGAGTGTCAAGAATATCCAACAATGAAACAATCCAGTGACTTTGCTTGGAATTTATTCAAATAGTCCTTAGTGTTCAACAAGGAACACTTGCTGCCAAAAGGCATAAGGAACTTGAGATAGGGCTTCTTTTTAAAGAAAATCTCATAGGGAGTTTTGCTTTGTCTCTTGTTAAAGAAGTACCGTATTTTCAAAATAACAGGCAGTATTGATATCTTCATCCCAGAATGACACGGGTAGAAAAGCATCAGCTAACAGTGTTCTTGCAGCTTCAATAAGTGTTCTATTTCTTCTTTCTGCAACCCCATTTTGTTCAGGAGTTTTAAGATGAAATAGTGGAATTCATTAAATCCTACTTTATCAAATGAGACGTTTCCATTTGTAAGGATTCCTTTGCCCACAATTTTTGTCTCTTCCAAAAGCAACCAGGCCTTCAAATTTCCCTTCATAATTGACAATTGATCTTTTGCCACAAGTCATGTGCCTAAATATCCACTATCCATGTACCATATGTCATTAATCTATGTGGATTGTTCCTGCGTAGTCAAAACACACATGATTAGTTTTTTGATGATTCACAAGCAAAGCATGCTTGTACTTCATCAGTTACAAGAACATTAGAGCAGTGGGAATGGGATCTTCATAGATAGTTTCACATGATTCATCTGAATCATATCCATAACCATCAACTTTTCCCATAAATGCAACTATGATTTTGCATTCTTGAAAGACTAGAACTTCCTTTTTTAGAATGGTCTTTGGTGATTCATCCTTTGGTTTCCACAGAAAACCCTTTGGTTCAAATCCACTCTTCAACAGAAACTTCTCACCACCATCAAGCTTGCATTCTTATTTCCTATTGAAAGCATGTTGGAATTGATCTGCCCAAGACACATATTAGAGTTGATGTGGCTAGTACGTTATGATCCAAGTCGGGTCATACCCAATAACAAGCAAGACAAACGCCACGATAATTATTATTAGAAATGATCTAAGTAATAATAATAAACACTTATAATATTTGGAAAATGGGTTTTCTAAATATTTTCATTTGTGTGTTAAGTAAGTTATGTGGATAATTTATATATTGAGAAATGTTATTTATTTGGATAAATAACTAAATATGTATACGGAAATAAAACAAAACTGAAAAATGGTTTTGGGGGAAAAAGCCCCATGGGGCCGGCTCTCCCTCTCTCTCCTTTTTCCTTTTGTTATTTTCCACAACATGCAAGAAACAAGAGTTGTGGATGAGATTATTGATTTTCTCACTCCACACCATCTCTCACACACACATCTTTCTCTCTTCT
Organism: Bidens hawaiensis; assembly: GCF_021521415.1. Taxonomy (NCBI): domain Eukaryota; kingdom Viridiplantae; phylum Streptophyta; class Magnoliopsida; order Asterales; family Asteraceae; genus Bidens; species Bidens hawaiensis. The sequence goes on from NW_027498630.1 coordinate 63,408, forward strand.
TTCTCTCCATTGAAGCCGAGAACAAGAAGAAGAAGAACAACATATGTTTTGTTCTTGCATCAAGTGTAAAAGACCATAGCATCTTGGGTGTTTGTTGATTAGCTTGGAGGGTATACAAGCTTCAGGTTTCATCTATTGGAAGCTAGCCATTCATCTCATTCATCACTTTCATTTTCGGACTTGAAGGAATGTATGTTAACACCCTATGGTTGTTTATTGATAGCTTGTAAATCGTATATGGAACCTGGTTTGGGTTTAACATAAACGGGTTTATGTGTAATGGTTAACAAGATTTAAAACTTATTTCCGTTGTTATTACTTAATAAATTGTTATTTTGGACATTGATAATATTGCTAAAACCCAACAATGGCATCAAGAGCCGCTTATACGATTACATGCTTCAAATTGGTTTCTAAAGTGCTCGGTTTTGATGGTATTTTTTACCTATTAGGCATGTGGTAAAAACTGGAAAAATTGGTCATTTTGGTTGCCAAATTTTGTTTGGGCTGAAACTGTGTTCTTTAGCTCTGGCCGAAAACTCCATGGTTCTCGGTCTGGCTGAAGACACCCGAAACGCTAATCTTGATTGGCCGAGAACTCATGGTTAGGAACCAGGAGATTTTGGTTGACCGAAAACATGTTCTCGGTTGGACCGAAAACTCATGATTGTGATTCATAGTCCTCGGTTTGACCGAAAACTAGTTCTCGGTGTTGACCGAGAACAATAGGTTCTCTGTGAACCAAAGCTTTCAGGCCGAAAACCCTGAAGCTTTGGTCTTCAGGCCAAGAACTATGTATTCTCTGTTTGGGCCGAGAACTAAGAGGTTAAAAGGGGAACCATTCTGGTCAAAGGTTGACCTGCTTGTGTGGATGTTCATAACCTAGCCAATGATCTTGTGTATATTGAAGACACTTGTTGTGATTTATGCATTTATTTGTAATATTCTTTATTCGGGTTTGTAATCTATTTATTCTTTCAAATGGTTTGTAATAATAAGTAGAATAGTTGTATTTCTTTTATTAGACAAAATGTATTAGGATATATTTTGTAAAAGAAGATGCAACTACAACACTATTTTGGTTGTAGCCCATGTGGAAACCCAAGTAAAGAAGAAGTATCACAACAAGATGTGAACACTTGAAGCATATGGATGCGGGGTCAAGTGGGAATTCACCATCTCATACCTTGTGTCATGCTTGTCCTTTAGGAGAGACCTTTTAACACACTTGTTTCGGTCAACAAGTGTCGTTGATATTAAGTGGCTATGGTTATGAACATGTGATTGTATTTTATGCTTATGTGGTTATTTATGTTTATTGTATTATCATGTTTGGATGTTAACAATTAAAATCGACAACTAGCATAAAAGTGATTCCTTTGAAATTATTAAGTTATAAAATTGGTTTTATTAACTATTAATGATTTCATAATATAATGGGTTTAATTAAAAGGATTTAGAAAAATTGGTTTTCAAAGGTACCATACATTTAAATGCATGCAAATGGAATGTACATTATATTAGTTTTCCAATCTAGAATTTTGAAAACTTAAATCCCTTTTAAAACAAGTTGAACACCATCCTTTTATATGACACTCGAGTCACTTGGAGACTTGATGTGGGATAAAGATCACCTAACCGCATTTAAGAAAACTTGTGATCTTGAGGTTATTTTACAATACTTGTGGGATAAAGGTCACCTAATCACTTGTATGTGTAAACTCACACGTGTGTGTAAGTAGGACGACTTGATTTGGAAACCATGTGAATAGGATCACCGAAGCATGGCGTACAAATTAGTTGATGGGTTTAAACATGCCAACTAAACATATGATTTTTAACCGATCCCATAAAACTAGAAGTTGCAGAGGGTTGCAATCGTAAAACGTTGACTACCTTGTTAATTTAAATAGTGGGATAAAGGTCACCTAACTACTATTTGGATGAAACTTTGGTTTCTAGATTTTAATCAATAATTGTCTTGGAGACATTAAAGGGTATTAATGATTAAAATTTATTGATATCGAAAATACTAAATTGAACTTTGTTAAATTCTTTTATAGATGGCCGCAAACAATCCGCAGAATGCTATTATCCCACCCGTGCTTAACTTATCACTAAGACCCATTTTGGATAAGGATCGTCTAAACTAATATAATTTCATGAACTGGTATCGAAACTTGAGAATTGTTCTCAAGAAAGAGAAGAAGTCCTACATTTTGGACGATCCTATTCCAGATGAACTTGATGTCAACAACTTGGATGCCTACGTGGATTGGTTAAAATACACCGAGGATTCAGTGCAAGTTTCTTTCCTCATATTGGGATCAATGATTACCATATCCAAAAGGATATCAAGAATCATGGGGCATATGGCATTATCACCCATCTTAAGGATATGTTCCACACACAAGAAAGGGTGGAATGCTTCGAAACGGTTTTAGCGTTTCATGCATGTCATATGGAGGAAACCCAATCTGTCTCATCTTATGTACTTAAGATGAAAATCCACATTGATCGGCTTTAACGGATTAATTAGCTACGTATGATCCTAAATGGCTTAACTAAAAGGTTTGAGACGTTCGTCATGAATTACAACATGAAGGAACGGGACAAAAGCATTGGTGAACTTCCCGCAATGCTTAAGACAGCCGAAGCCGGCATGGGTAAAAAGGTTTTACCCATTCTAGCGATCAATGAGGGTGGCTTGAAGAAGAGACATCACCCGGAATCAAAGGTAAAGGTTGCCGTTGGTAAGGGGAAAGTCAAGAAGGGGTTCAAGGGAAAGGCAAAGGTGGAACCCAAACCTAAGAAGCTAAGGTTAGCGCTGAGGATCCGAGCTTTGATTGTGGAGAGATAGGTCATTGGATGATAAATTGTTCGACCTGTCTGAAGGAGTTGAAAGCTAGGAGGGATGCGGGGCAAACCTCAGGTACAAATTTCATGATCCATATTGATCTTAATATTGTTTCTTCTAAGAAATGATTTGAAGAAAGGAGATATTAGTCTCTTCATGGGCAATGGAGCAAAGGTTGACCTCCAAGCCCAAGGAGATTATGTTTTGAAGCTTCCAAATGGTTTGGAAGTTATTTTGAAAACATTTTGTATTCTTCTAGTTGGACTAGGAATATTATCTTTGTTTCTGTATTAAGACAATTTGGTTTTGATTTGAAGTTTGTTAACAACGGTATTTATGTTTTCATGAATGATGTCTTTTATTTTAAAGTGATGCCGTCTAATGGAATTTATACATTAGTTCATGATAGTACATCCATTGATAACTCGTTATACCAAGCTAACACCAAAAGACTCAAATTGGATTTGAGTGAAACATTTCTTTGGCATTGTCGCCGTGGTCACATAAACAAAGATCGCATTAATACACTTCAAAAGAATGGTCTTTTGGAAGCGAATAATGATTCATTTGATAAATATGAGTCGTGTTTATTAAGGAAGATGAACAAGGAGCCCTTTAGTGGAACTAATGAAAGGGCAAAAGACTTATTAGGTATCATACATTCGGATGTATGTGGTCCTTTTAAGACAATGACAAGGAATGGTGAAAGATACTTCATTACCTTTACCGGCGATTATCGTCGCTATGGGTATGTGTTCCTGTTAGGACACAAAGATGAAGCCTTTGAAATGCTCAATGTCTTTCAAAATGAAGTACAAAATCAACTCAACAAAACCATCAAAGTACTATGTTCCGATAGAGGAGGTTAATACCTCAATGATACGTTTCTAGATCATCTTAGGAGTTGTGGGATTGTCTCACAACTTACTCTACCTGGAACACCGCAACACAATGGTGTGTTCGAAAGGAGGAATAGAACTCTATTGGATATGGTTCAATCTATTATGGCTAGAAGCACATTACCTCTATCATTTTTGGGGTTTTGCATTGATCTTCGCAGCCCGTATTTTAAATATGGCACCAACCAAGAAAGTGGATAAGACACCTTTTAAAATATGGCATTGAAGGGTTCGATCGTTATCATATTTAATGGTATGGGGTTGTGAGGCTTATGTCAAGAACAACACCCTAAACAAGCTTGAAAGGCGATCCACTAAGTGTATCTTTGTAGGATATCCCAAAGATTCGATGGGATATTATTTCTACAATCCAAACGAGCATAAAGTGTTTATTGCTTGAAAGGCTGAGTTCATGGAAAGAAGGTTCCTTATGGAAGGAACTGATAGAACTGTGGAACTCAAGGAGGATCGAGAACCAAAAGCCGATACACGTTTAGTTGACACTAGCAATCAACAAGAGATTGTTGATGATTATAAAATGGTCGATCAAAACACACAAAACGTTCGTAAATCTAGTAGAATTAGCACCCCACCTGAAAGATATGGATTTTTCTTGGATGGATGCTACGTGGTAGATTCTGATGAACCCACCACATACCGAGATGCAATGTCACAATCTGATTGTGATAAATGGCTTGAAGCCATGAACGTAGAGATGCAATCCATGCATGAGAACCAAGTTTGGGACTTGGTTGTACCACCTCTAAATTCCAAATTGGTTGGAAGTAAGTGGGTTTTCAAGAAGAAAACTAATATGTATGGAAACTTGGATACTTATAAAGCTAGACTTGTAGCAAAGGGTTTCACTCGAACTCAAGGGATTGATTATGATGAAACTTTCTCGCCCGTCGCGATGCTAAAGTCTATAAGGATATTGTTTTCCATAGCCGCATATTATGACTATGAGTTATGGCAAATGGATGTCAATACTGCTTTTCTAAATGGGCATCTTGAGGAAGATGTCTATATGGTTCAGCCTGAAGGTTTTGTCGATCCACAACATCCTAACAATGTATGCAAGTTGAAGAAATCAATCTATGGATTGAAGCAAGCATCTAGAAGTTGGAATCACCAGTTGGATGATGAAGTTAAGAAATTTGTGTTCATCAAAAACTCTGATGAAGCTTGTGTGTATAAGAAAGCTAGTGGGAGCATCATTACTTTTCTAGTATTATATGTCGATGGCATACTACTATTTGGAAATGACATTCCAACCTTGGAAGGTGTAAAAGCCTGGCTTGGAAATTGCTTTTCAATTAAGGATCTTGGTGAAGCCGCCTATATTCTGGGAATAAGGATCTATAGGGATAGATAAAGGCGGTTGATAGGTTTGAACCAAAGTGCATACATTGACAAAATCTTGAAAAGGTGCAAGATGGAAAACTCTAACAAAGGTTTGGTACCTATTCAAAGAGAAACAATATTGAGTGCTTCTCAATGTCCTAGCTCGACGGTTGAGCAAGACAAAATGAGTGGAATCCCGTATGCATCAGCTATAGGATCCATCATGTATGCCATGATATGCACTAGACCGGATGTGTCATGGGCTTTAAGCATGACAAGTAGATATCAACAAAATCCGGGAACAAGCAATTGGATGGCAGTTAAGAGTATATTGAAATATCTTAGGAGGACAAAAGATATGTTTCTAATATATGGCTCTGGTGAGGAGGAACTCATTGTAAAGGGTTACACAGATGCGACTTTCCAAACTGATTGAGATGATTCTCGATCACAATCGGGATATGTCTTCGTTCTAAATGGTGGTGCTGTCTCATGGAAGAGCGCAAAACAAGACGTGGTAGCCTTGTCCACCAATAAATCATAATACATTGCCGCCTCCTTGGCAGCTCAAGAAGCTGCGTGGATTAGAAAGTTCATTGTCGACCTAGGGGTAGTCCGTACCATTCAGGATCCTCTCGAAATCTTTTGTGACAACGAGGGTGCGATTGCTCAAATCAAGGTACCCGTGCACATCAAAAGACTAGGCACATTGAGCGGAGATTCAACTACATAAGGGATGAAGTTGAAAATGGAATGATATGTATTCACAAAGTTCACACTTATCAAAACATTGCGGATCCACTCACGAAGCTCCATGAAAGGCTAAAGCATGAGGGTTATACTTGCGATTTAGGACTTCGATATTCTAGTGATTGGATTTGATCAACATTAGTATTTGGATATCGGAACAATTTTATTTTGACTCAATCTTATGGTTTTGGTTTTGGTCATATTCTTGAGTTATGTTCCATTTTTAGCATGTTTAAATCCGTGAATAATTTGATTATTCTAAACGTCCGTAGTCAATCATAGTTGTGGGAACAAATATGAAAGTAAGACTATTATGAACTTGGATTGGTAGATATATTCATGAGGTATGAATATAGCAAAGGGTTTGCTACCAAGGTTCATAGATATTTATGGGATAAGTATTAGACTGACCCGCCCGCAATTTTACTGCATGGAATCCTTGTGATTGGTGATTATAAGTAAATTTGAGTAAAGGCGAACATCATAGTATCCTCCGACCTGAGGTACATATTGTGTCTTGATATTCACCAACTATTATACTTTGACTTAGTTCTTTGCTGCTCTGAAATATGTCAGTACAAAAGGCTAAGCTCAAGTATAGTACAAGGTGATACTGAGAGACGTATGTAGTCAATAGGGGATTTGTCCCTCTTATTCGTTGAGGGTTAAATGTCTACGGCCTGATTAGTTAAATCAACAAAGGATGATCACTCTGTGTCTCTGGATTTTACATGACATTTGAGGCAAAAGGGTAAACGATAGTTTCACCTAAATCATATTCAAGTAAGGGATTTGAAGGGGATGATGTTATTGAATGGCACTTCATCATGCGTATTAGGGATAGTAAACCGTTGTTAGGTGGTATTTTCTATTTGCATCAATCTTCTATGTATCTTGTGCAAGTGGGAGATGGTTGGAATTGATCTTCCCAAGGCACATATTAGAGTTTACGTGGCTAGTACGTTATGATCCAAGTCGGTTCATACCCAGTAACAAGCTAAACAAACGCCACGATAATTATTATTAGATATGATCTAAGTAATAATCAACACTTATAATATTTGGAAAATGAGTTTTCTAAATATTTGCATTTGTTTGTTAAGTAAGTTATGTGGATAATTTATATATTGAGAAATGTTATTTATTTGGATAAATAACAAAATATGTATATGGAAATAAAACAAAATTGAAAAATGGTTTTGGGAGGAAAAAGCCCCATGCGGCCGGCTCTCCCTCTCTCTCCTTTTTCCTTTTGTTATTTTCCACAACATGCAAGAAACAAGAGTGGTGGATGAGATTATTGATTGTCTCACTCCACACCTTCTCTCACACACACATCTTTCTCTCTTCTTTCTCTCCATTGAAGCCGAGAACAAGTAGAAGAAAAACAACAAAAGGTTTGTTCTTGCATCAAGTGTAAACTACCCTAGCATCTTGGGTGTTTGTTGATTAGCTTGGAGGGTATAAAAGCTTAAGGTTACCTCCATTGGAAGCTAGCCATTCATCTCATTCATCACTTTCATTTTCGGCCTATGGTTGTTTATTGATAGCTTGTAAATCGTATATGGATCCTGGTTTGGGTTTAACATAAACGGGTTTATGTGTAATGGTTAACAAGATTTAAAACATATTTCCGCTGTGTTTTCCTTAATAAATGGTTATTTTGAACTTTGATAATCTTGCTAAAACCCATCAAAGAATACTTTATCATTTTTCTTTTCAATTTAGATGGTGGTGACATGGTAGAGTCGTTGGAATTTTTAGAATCTTTAGATTTTAAAGATAGATTCTTCATCAATTTCTTGACATTTAACACTTCATTCTTCTCACCCAGTCCTTCATCCTTCTTAATCCCTTTTTATTAAGTATTCATCATACTTCTTCTTATACCTCCCAAAATCTTGACCATATAGTTTAGAATTTGGAACATCGAAAGGTTCAGGTATGATTTTGTCTTGACATGAATATGTATGATGTCCATACACATCACACAATCTACACCACACTTTTCCTTTGTGTTCAGCTAGGTAGTTTCCTCTGTTGAATCTTTCACTTGGTCTTGGTTGATAGGTTTGTCTAAATTAATATAAATTGGTTGGAAAACATCAATTTTATCATTACTTCTTTTATTTAGCCCCTTAATAAAGATGACCTTTTCCAGCTTCACACATCTTTCATTTGATTCTCTTTCTCTCTTTGGACTTGTATATTTTCTTGAACAATAGTCCACATCCCCAATACCAAATAAATCATGGTTAGAGAATACTAGGTAGGTTGATGGATATTAATTTTCCCTCTTTGTATCTTCTTTAGTCTGGATGTTTGATTTCGATTGATATTGAAATCTTCTTTCTTATTGAACTTTTATGTTTGCATTTGGGAAGACTTTCTTTGTTTGTCTTTGTGATCCTCCACAAATGACAAACAACCTATGATTTCTTCTTATTTCTTCATAGTGTTTCCTTAACTTTGGAGTCATTTTGGGTAACTTTTGTATCTTCTTTTTAGTTCTTTTCTTGTTCTTTTCTTGACCCTTGCAACTTCAGCTACTTGAACTTTTATCATGTCAACTACTTGAATCATCTCCAATTGATTCACTTGACTCATTCTATTTCTTAGTGACTTCAAACTCAGCTGATTCTTCAGTCTTGATTTCGTTTGTGTTATCTTCCTTTAACACAAATTCTCCTTCTCCATTTAGAAAAACATTCGCATAATTCTCAATGAACTCCTCATTATCATTAAATACAGTCTTGAAATGACTCAGAAATGCTTCTCTTTGTTCTTTATCAATCTTCATTGAGTAGTTTCCATTGAATGGTGGCGGCACAACTTTGTATTTTTCTTCAAGTTTTATCTTTTACAACTTCCCACAAATATTACCAATAGCAACCAGACTCTTGAGGAAATCAACTTCAACTTGAAGTTGTGTATTCTTTAGCTTCTCATCCAAATGCATCTTCTTCAACCCCTCAATCTCAGTGGTGTACCTTAACTGTGTCCTATAACTGTCCAAACAATCTTCTTCAAGACTTTTAATTTGGTTTACATAAGTCGTTTCACTCATTTCATACACATTAATGATGCTTTCCTTCTTAAAGCATTCACCTTCCCACTTACCAACATCTTTTCTCAAGGAATCATTCATTTGAAGTAAATCTAAATAAGAGTGATTAGAAGGTACCTGAGAGTTTGACGATTCTGGTTATCCATTCACTATTGCCATGAAAGTCACATTTTCTTATTCTATCTCTTCAGCATTGTCTCTCCAGTTAAACTGTCCATCTTGTGGTTCTTGAGCCACTACTACATTCCCTTGATTTCTAGGACGGTTTTCATTTGCTCTGTTTTGATGGACATGAGCTTGATTTTGGTTCATTTGGTTTCTTTGATGCGGTTGTTGTTGGGGAATGATCTGTTGATTGGTCAGTTGTTGCTGAAAGTTATTGTTTTAATATTGTCTTTGTTGAGGACCATAATTCTGGTTCTGATTTTGGAACTGATTTCTTTGAGGATAGTTGTTGTTGGTGTTGTTGTTCTGAAACTGCCTAGGTTGACTACATTCTCTAGCAAAATGTCTTGGTTGCTGATACTTGTAGCAGATTGCCTTTGACTTGTCAAATACTATTCTCTCATTAGGACCAAAGAATGTGGATCTTCTTTTTCTTTTTTACAACCTATTACTTCTTGATGCCAACATTGTAACTTGCCACTTCAGGTCCATGTCTTCCAAATCACCACCATCAATCTATTCTAGATCTTCTTGGACAACATTATTGTGAATCAGATTCTTTGCAACAAAAGCATTATATGATTCAGTGAACAAAGAGAAAAAGGCTTTATACTCATTTCCTTGACTTTCATTGCTTGGAACATAAAGAGCACGCCACTAGCCATTGAAGAAGCATCACCATCATCAATCATCTGAAAATTAAATCTTTGATGTCCAGATTGACTTCCAGATGCTTAAGTGACAGGATAAACTCTATGGGTTTCAACATTCAAATCATTTGGCTCTTCAATAATGGAAATTTGTTGTTGATTCTTTGATGATAGATTACCAATTGGAGCAATCAAGGAATTGGCCAACTGAAAACTTGGTCGTTCTTCTTAAATCATGTTGTTTCAATCATTTCATGCTCTGCAGCTTCAAGAAAACATATCACATCATCCAACTTGAAATTGGAAAAGTTGGCCTTTTCTTTTATGAATTTGTTGGTAGTATACCATTCTTCGGATAAGGATGACAAACAATTTCTTGTTAGATTATAGTCAGTGATTGAAAATCAGTTGTCCTTATCTCCTTTACAATGTTACAAACCTCTGCAGCACAAGTTTCAGCCTTTCACCCTCTTTAAACTTGAATAAGTCTAACTGTTGCTTGAATCTGTCTTTCTTGAACTCCTTCAGCTCTGTATTACCCTCAAACGTCTCAACAAAAGTACCATACATACCATTAGCAGTAGTATGATGGTTTACACTTGTGAGAATTTCCCATGAAAGACCCAATTTCAGCATTGACAGAGCTTTGTCATCTCTTTTCTTCATTTGTCTCTCAACAGACTCATTGTTATTTTTTCCTTCAGAAGGAACATATGGACCTTCTTTGACAGAACTCCACAATTTTGTATCATTGTAAATTACGGCAGGTTCAAACAACACTTTCCACTTGATGTAATTTTCTTGTCCTAACAACCTTGTAATTTTGTTAGTAAACACTTCTTCGTCATCTATTTTTTTTTGAAAGATGTTAATAAAGACTTAACAAAATGTTTTGTTGTTTGATTTTAAAATTTTTAAATAAAAATAAACTTAAAGTAAAATTACTAAAAATTTGAACAACTTTTGAAAGTTTTGGATCCAAGGATGAAATCCTAAGATCTGATGGAAACAGATGATTCTGACCAAGAAGTAGAAACACATTTAATCAAAAATATGTAAATCTAGGTTTAGAATACTTTTTGTTAGTGCATTGTTTTGTCGTCTCGGTCTTTGTTAGTCTTGTAATTTATCTTTATTAATGTAAAAGAGCTTTTTGGTAATTTACCAGTCCATTCGTTATGTTTATGTGGTCACTCGTTAAGTTTGTTTAACGAATGAACCCATACGTTATGATTATTGACCATTCATTAAGGTTGTTTAACGAATCAGACTATTCACTATTATTATGTACCATTCGTTAAGGTAGTTTAACGAATGAGGTCTACCGAATGAGTCATTCGCTATACTTTAAGTTAAGTCAGGGAATGAAGACGAATGATCTCCATTCATTATGGAATGTATAATGAATGCGATTCATCTTCTATATATCTATACCTTGATTTGTAAATCGAATAGTGTGAATTATAATTATTAGAGTGTCGTTGCGCTGCCCAATTGCTCTCTCAACACACACACACACACACACACTTCACATAAAGTATTACAGATCAATCACCAACAATATATCACAGAACTAGATCCTTAAGATATGAACTGAAATCGAATCGTCTGTAATAGCTGAGAGAGCAAGAAAACGTTATCCTACAACTAACATGCAATGATGATATGTTGAATAAGTTGAAAGGTAACGACGACGATAAAGACCCTGATGCTGGCACAAGCGGTGGTGAGCAGCAACAACAGAAAGGTACATCCGCTGGTGGTGTAAAAACTGAGGGTAATGACATGCAACTGATAGTGTATCAAGACACTACTAACATGAAACCCATTCAGTCTATCATGGCTAAGACGTTATATTTATGGACAACAAGCGTGGTGTTGTCATGAGCACGGCAACGCAGATGAGATCAAGGAAGGGGAATTTGTTGATTATGCTTTATCCCGAGATCAAATCTCGTTGTTGCTCAGTTTGAATGATAAGGAGTTGGATGCGTTAGAGAATGAGGAGGATGTTGAAATTATCGATGACGATGTGGTCAGGTTCGGCACAAGTATCCCATCTCGAGATACATCGTTTAATTATAATGAGGTTGAGGTAGAAGATATGCCAACTGAGGAGTATACTAATCTATTCACGCGTACCAATGCTGAACAGGGTATTCTATTCTTCACTACAGAACATGTACAAGTAGTCGAAGAACGTCTTGGAAAGAAGAAGAACAAAGAGAAAGTCCCGGAATCTGGTTCGGGTTCGAAGTATTCAACATATTCGAATGATCCAGCATTCGAGGGTATGTTTAAGGTGCACAAATAGGCTCGACTTTCGAAGCTTATCGAGGTATATACATATGAAGAGAAAGAAAACGAGAAGCAGATTAAAGCTCCAACAATGACTCACCAAATAACAACTTTCAAAGCTGTGAAGACTGTCAAAGGTGAGATTTTTTCTTTGCTTTAGGATTCCGACCTCAAAGTATGCATCATTAAGTGGGAAAACTTGGTACAATACTATCAATATATCACCGATGTCCTTCATTTACCAAGGTGGGATGTATGAACGCTAGCAAACAGGTCGTTCGTGAATCATGGTGGTAATCAAATGGCGGGATGGTTTCTTTAACCCCTGCCGTTTAAATTAAATCATGTTTTTAAATTTTTAAGCCACGGGTTCCGACAAAAAAGTACATCGATAAAATTGACCCAAGGAAAGGTTGGAGAAACCTTGTGTTAAAGGTAAAGCCACCGCAGACGATGAAACATGTACCTGTAAATACTTTACCCCAAAGTCTTTACAAGATATTTAACTAGTGGTATTACGACAACCGCACCGGTGAAGCCGTTATCATAGTCGATACGGGATTAATGACGGAGTTTATACAGTATATTGATCCGATGTGGTTAATTAATTTATCTGAGTCTGAAAATGAAGCACTTTTCAAGAGCGAGATCCAATTTTGCTAATATTAAATATTATGATCGTGCTATGCAATTCCAATGTGTCGTGCATGTTTGCAATGCGTTTGGATTTCATAGTTATGCGGATTGGAAGACGAAGAGATTCAGATGATCGAAGAGAAAGAGCACGAGACGAGGAGGAGTTTGTTAGTGAATTGTTTTATCATCTTGGTCTTTGTTGATCTTGTAATTTATCTTTATAAATGTAAAAGGGCCTTTTTATAATTTACCGGTCCATTCGGTATGTTTATGTGGTCATTCGTTATGTGTATTTAACGAATGAACCCATACGTTATGATTATTGACCATTCGTTAAGGTTGTTTAGCAAATGAGCCTATTCGCTATTATTATGTACCATTCGTTAATGAGTCATTCGCTATACTTTAACTTTAGTTTGGTACTGAAGACGAATGATTCCATAACGAATGGGATTAATCTTCTATATACATATGTACCCTGATTCGTAAACGAACAAGTGTGACTTATAATTATAAGAGTGTCGTTACACTGCCCAATTGCTCTCTCAACACACACACACACCTCACATAAAGTATTACAAATCAATCACCTACAATATATCATAGAACTAGATCCTTAAGATATGAAATGAAACTCAGTCATCTGTAATAGGTTTCTCAAGTGGTATCAAAACCTTAACATTCGATAATTAAGGTGATTTGATGTTTAATTGATATGAATTGCTGAGAATTCATTTATTAATTGCTTGAGTTTGTGTTCTGAAACTATTTCGTTGATTTTGAATAGATTATCACCATTTAATGGATAATTGAGTTCAACTGATTCATGATTGAGTTCATAATCAGATCTACAAACTTCATGTAAGTTTAAATGGTTTATAGTTAGACAATTCGGTGGAATTGAAAGGTTATTTGATTATGTACGGAACAAAGTGTTCTGCATATGATTTTGATTAAATTTGGACATGTCCGGATGATAATTGGAGGTTCAGATTAGTCCAGGTTTCTTCATGGTGTGATTACGAGTTGTTTAGGCACTTATTTGTTGAAATTGGTGTTGATTCGTACGAGTTTTCATTGTTTAATTGACGTTTGGAGTTAACTTTGAATTTGTGAATATGAAGACTTGGAAATCATGTTGAAGATTTGAAGGCTTCATTCGTTACGTATAACGACTCATTCGTTATACTATAGCATGTCATTCGTTATAGCATCATAACCGTTTTTGACACGTGGTAGGTTGTTGTAACTGATTATTCATCATTGTAGATCATTCGTTACCCAAATAGCATTCTTGATAGACACATTCGCTATCGACACACCTCTATTCGTCAAACCTATTCGATTGTTCATTTGTTTACTGATTCGTTATGATTAACTAATCATTTGTCAATCAGAAATAGACATTCGTTAAAGAATCATATCCGTTTTTGACACGTGGCAGGTTGTTGTAGCTGATCGTTGGTCACTATAGATGATTCATGTAACACCCCGTAACCGCAGCGGAAACGTACACGGGATGCAACAGACACATCTGATATCAACAGCATTGCTTATAAAGAAAATATCACTACATTAATTTATAACATATTACATTGTTGCGAGTTTCATTACTGTCTAGGTGTTACACACATATTTTACCGATAAGACATTAATAAATTCATTACAAAACAAAGAGCAGCAAGCTTCCAACAGGTAGCACAGATAGTTAAGCAAACATCAATCAATCCAACTTGGGCATACCTAGAAAACATGTAAAGAAAACGGGTCAACTACGAATAGTTGGTGAGTTTCACTAATTTAAATAAACACTGACAAATCATTTTAATAATCATTTATTAACAATATAATCATGCTGGGAACTTTGTTACCCCAGAACATTTCCAATAACTTTCTGGGAACTATGTTACCCCAGAACAATAAATACCCCTGGGAACTATGTTACCCCAGAACAATAACAACCCCTGGGAACTATGTTACCCCAGAACAACAATAACCCCTGGGAACTATGTTATCCCAGAATAATAATAACCCCTGGGAACTATGTTACCCCAGAACAACAATAACCCCTGGGAACTATGTTACCCCAGAACAATAATAACCCCTGGGAACTATGTTACCCCAGAATAATAATAACCCCTGGGAACTATGTTACCCCAGAACAATAAATACCCCTGGGAACTATGTTACCCCAGAACAATAATAACCCCTGGGAACTATGTTACCCCAGAATAATAATAACCCCTGGGAACTATGTTACCCCAGAACAACAATAACCCCTGGGAACTATGTTACCCCAGAACAATAATAACCCCTGGGAACTATGTTACCCCAGAACAATAACACATTATAAACATTTTATATATTCTATGCATCAGATATATATAAATGTACAAGTATTTCCATACGATCGGTATGTACTTAAATACTTTAAATAAGACATGTTTTCCGCCCCGGGAAAATATAATTAAAACAATTCATTAAAAGGGGCTCGTGAAAACTCACGTTGTTGTGAGTTGGTGAGTAATATAAGGAACAGCTACGTGCCTGGATCTGTAATATAATATCTAGTCGTTACTATATAATTCCCATAACTTAAATACATATCAATCGGTACATCTGGGAACATTGTTAACCCAGTACTGTACTCGATTCGGGGACAATGTTAACCCCGTGACACTTCTAAGGACTCAGATTGACATTGCTTAGAGTTTGACAGTCAATTTAGTTAAGGTGATGAAATTATAGCTCGGTTTGACACCCCGTTTGGCCGCGGGGCCCGTTTCCGGTATTTCGGTGCCGGAAACGGTAAAATCGGGTAAAATTACCCAAATCATCCGAATTATTTTCGGATGATTTATTTTTACTTAATTTACTTAGATTTATGAAATAGTCTATTTTTAGGGTTTTCATGTACCAGTCAGCTCGCTTATGCGAACTTTGCCGGTTTACACGTTTTAAGCTTTAAAAACTTGTTTTTATGTTCTTTTTAGCACCAATAATTACCCGATTAATCTCGGGTCTTGAAATTTTGCACAAAACTTAATTTGACAGTAAGGAATTTTATAAAAATTTTCCAGATTTATTTTCTTATATTTACATTTATTTATCTATTTTTAAATCTTATTAAAATACTAAATATATCAAAAATACCAAAACACTTTAGAAAATTCCCAAATTTTTCTGGGATGATCTTTATCATCCTCATAACTTTCTGGAATTTTCACAGATTTATTTTCCTACATTTACATTTATTTATCTATTTTTAAATCTTGTTAAAATACTAAATATATCAAAAATACCAAAACACTTTAGAAAATTCCCAAATTTTTCTGGGATGATCTTTATCATCCTCATAACTTTCTGGAATTTTCCCAGATTTATTTTCCTACATTTACATTTATTTATCTATTTTTAAATCTTGTTAAAATACTAAATATATCAAAAATACCAAAACACTTTAGAAAATTCCCAAATTTTTCTGGGATGATCTTTATCATCCTCATAACATTCTGGAATTTTCCCAGATTTATTTTCCTACATTTACATTTATTTATCTATTTTTAAATCTTGTTAAAACACTAAATATATAAAAAATACCAAAACACTTTAGAAAAATCCCAAATTTTTCTGGGATGATCTTTATCATCCTCATAACTTTCTGGAATTTTCCCAGATTTATTTTCCTACATTTACATTTATTTATCTATTTTTAAATCTTGTTAAAACACTAAATATATCAAAAATACCAAAACACTTTAGAAAAATACCAAATTTTTCTGGGATGATCTTTATCATCCTCATAACTTTCTGGAATTTTTCCAGAATTTAAAACTTATTTTTCAAGCCATTTTCACCCAAAACCGAGCTAGAAAGCCCTAGAACTCGTTTCACCGAAAAGCCTACTTAGACTTTTCCAACTGAGCTCAAATTTTGTGGGTGACTTTTATATGTTATAAAAAGCTTATCTTAAATTTTCCGGAATTTTTCATCATGTTTTGCTATTTTTCACCATTTTTGGCCAAAACCGAGCATTAAATTCACCAAATATTCATCTTTTATCCAAAAATTACCAAAAATTCACAGATCTCATATTTTCATGTGTAGATCATCTCTGTGAAATTTCGTGACCCGACTCTAAGCACACGTAAATCTGTCCATTTTTTCATAACACACGAAAACCGAACTATCTTGTGTTTTCTAGCTTTAGATCGCAAAGATCTCGGTTTCTAGCCTTTGCTAGCCGCTAGATACAACACTTACAAGCACATCAACACCACACCAAGCAAGTTATACCCACAATCAAGCCATTTCTTTCCTAGTGTCGGTTAAAACATCAAAACAACGATTTTGACCGTAAAAATCCATTCTCGACTCTTTTTACTCATTTCTTGGACCATGATCCCTTGTATAACATGTATACATCTCTTGATCATGCAAGAGTCGGTTTCATCTCGGGTTTTCACCCGTCTTTCACTTGGAAAATTCATTTGACAAGATTTCAACCGTAAAAATTCATTCTAAACACTTTTAACTAATTACTTGGATCAAGATCCTTTGTATAACTTGTATACAACCTTTGATCACACGAGAATCGGTTTCATCTCGGGTTTTCACCCGTTTTTTTCACATGAAACTTCCTTTTCTCAAGAATTTATGCAATTAAAAACAAGATTCAAGTATCAAAACATGCTTATACCTTCAAGTTTTTGGTTGGAGATCAAGGGATTGGATGAATGCTTGAAAGTTGAGAGAGTTTGAGAGTGTTTTTGGGTTAAAAAAAAAGAAAATGAAAGATAATATGAACATGGGGGGGTGGCCGGCCATATGTGGGGGTGTGGGGGGGGGGCCCACATCTCAAATATTGTCCACACATTTGGATTATGCAATCCGGATAATGTTGTGGATAATCTGGTTCAGTTCGTTTCTCGTTTAAACTCGTAATTCGGCTTGAAACGAGCCTAAAATGGTTGTTTTTCGGGTTAAAATAAAATTTATATAAAACTGATTTAAAAACTTTAAAAACGTAACCCATGACATTAAAACATCATATTATTAATAATTACGCATCTTTTTCGGCTTGATTGATCGTCTCTTGCTTGGTTTGGTGTTAAAGGCTTCGTTTAGCGTACCGACGTACCATTAAATCGAAATCCTTTTTCTGTGCTATAATTTACTTATCCCGAAGCATTAATACTTCGTAAATATCACTAAACATTATATACTTCGTCTATAATGTAATTCCCGATTCGTTCGGGTTTCAATAATCGTTCATTGGTTAATTGTAATTCCAATATGATTCACTATATAATTGAGTATGATTCATACTGTGAACCATATATATTCGTATAAACGTGCTATAACTCATATAATCAATATTAAATAACACGTAAATAGTATATTCCGGCTAGGGTATACCTGGAGTTGCCGGAATCGTTACAATTCATGACCCCAACACCATTCGTGATAGACTCATTCGCTATCGACATACCTCTATTCGTTAAACCTCTTCGTTTGTTCATTTGTTTTGCTGATTCGTTATGATTAACTAATCATTCGTCACTCAGAAATTAGACATTTGTTATAGATATTCATTACAGTTATTCGTGATACCATTCGTTACTAGAATCGTCCTCGTTCATTACCATAACCATATACCATTTGTGTTATTGTTCATTATTCGTTACTATACCGATACATTTGTTACCAGAATTTACACTTTATACCCATAAGTTTTAAAATTTGACACTTTGTAATCTAAACTTGGACTTGTTGATCATTTAAACCCATATTTTGAAATGGCTAACTTTTACACATTGGCATCTCAAAATATGATGATGCACCAAATGCTTCACTTCGACGTTGAAATCGGTTCACATTCCAATTCTCTCAACTTATGAAATTCAATGATTTTGCTAAATAGGAACCGGGATTCAGAGCACATTTGGCATTTGTGCATCCTGATTGTTCTAGATGTCTTGATGTTGTTTATACCGCTCCGATACTTGGTGATGCAACTACAGGTTATGAACAAAAGGCTTATACTGCTTATACTCAAGATAATATTTTCCGTCCATGTGGGAAGTATTAAAATATGTGCTTCTTTATTCCAACACATTCGAATGAGAAGCATGGGTAATACACAAGGAAGTTAGAAGGTCATATTAAAGTTTCAGTTCAAAAACTTTGGTTTGTTAAAGGGAGATACGGTTGAAGAGATGTTGACTATGTTGAATCATTTGATTGGTGAAATCAATAAGCAAAGGATGGAGCCAACTGATTCAGATCAGATTGATACTATGAAGAATGCACTACCGAGTTTTTATTCGACATTTCTACTTGTGCTGAAAGAACCTAATTTTTTCAAAAGTGAAGATTTGACGGCTATGGATTATATGAAAAAAATAGAAGAAAGAGAGTATGACATGAAGTGTCAAAAGTCATCAAAAGATAACCAACATCTAACAGTGTGTGCAAGATATTCACCTTTAAGCAGCTCGTCAACTCCAATTAATGCTATCCTATCTCAAACCTCTTAGGAAATGCCATCATTCTTCAGTGAACAAATGCCAAATCTTTTTTTATGGCTTTAGGATCGAACAACAATTCAAGTGGATGAAACACTTCATTTTCGGGAGTTGGTAGCTTCAACTCAACTACCAAATGTGAGCATGAAAGATGCAGAACAACATTTTTCCTTTCTAAGTGCTTTTATGAGTTCATATGAGAACTTGGTGAGTGGTAAAAACGCCACAAGTGAGCTTACAGATATAGATTATGATCAGATTGATCCAGATGATTTGGAACTCGTGGACTTGAAGTGGAATATGGCCATGATTGTCTGAAAAGTCAAGAGGTTTATGCAAAAAACAGGAAAAGGCTTATTTAATTTGAACAAGAGGGTTGGTTTTGATAAGCTTAAGGTGAAATGCTATAATTTTTAGTAATTCGGTCACTTTGCCAAAGAGTGTGACAAAGAAAGAATATACTAGGCCATGTATTCAAGATTGAAGCTCAGGTAAGAAGTGCAATGATTCAAATGAAAACGCTTCTGGGGGTGATTCGTCAAAACCTACTGCTTCACAAGCATTGATCACAGCAGATGGAATAGATTGGAATCAACGACTGCTTGGTAATGGTAATCAAGCTAATCTTTCAAGGAGAAGGATTGCCTACCGAGAGTGAGTTAGAGACTGAATCTGATCCTAACATCTCATGAAACATGTAACCATCTTCCTTTGCATGTATGGCCAAAATCAATGAGGTTAGTCCTATTTATGTTTCTCTTGTGTCTAAAAATTCAGTAGTTTAATCATTTAAATTAACTGAAATTGTGTCATGTGATGTTTGTGAGGTATTTAAATCAAAATTTTACTTAATTCATGCTCAAAACAAATAACTACTAAAAGACCTTGCTACAGTGAAAGATAACAATAGACATTCATCATATTTAGAAAAGAAATCAAACAACAAAATTGAAGGATTGTCTAATAGTAATCATGATCTGAAAGCAAAACTTTCAAGAAAACTGATTATTGTTGACAAACAATTTTAAGAGATTCTCAAATCGAGAACTAAGATAACAGAACTGTTGGGATGAGAAAATGGCTTAAGGAAGATTGGAATCTTCTCAACCTCCCTAAAAATGGCTAAGTATGGACATTGGGCACACTTAGGCCTCCGAGCAAGCTTTTACTTAAACCTAGCAAGGTATTTTGCCTTATGGGCAAAGTTATCTTCTTGAAGTCTTTTTAGTGTCAATCCGAGAAGGGTTCACTATGTCTAGCAAGGTTGTTCTTCATAGCCAAGCAAGGCTTGCTTCTAAGCAAGCTCTTGGCTAAACCAAGCTTTTGAAGCCAGGTGTTATGGAAAATCTAGCAAGGTTATTAATTAATAAATAGTGGTCCCAGTATGCTTGAAGAAAGTTGATAAAGAATTATGATACGGACTTTGTCGGGCTAGGTTCAACTCCGAACAAACTACAGTGCTAACAGCACAAGTCTACAGTGTTACCAACACACTTGAGTTTGCTAAATAAGTTATTCTTTAACAAGGAGTTGAAGGGATCTCTGAAGAACAAGTTTGCTCGTTGGATCATATCGGGCAAAGTTTGCTATGGTTAAGAAGATTGAAGTCTGCCAGGTGAATATTTTCTTTGAAAATATTCTAAGTAAAATATGCCCAGGGAACTGTTCCCCAGCACACTTTGGTTACTTGGTCTGCTTACCCGAAGACAAAAGCTCCAAAGCTTACCCGAAGACCTGTTTTACACTTAGAATCTTTTGTAATTTGATTTACTGAATACGTATCATTAGTTAGGGTTACCAGAAGGAAAAACAGCTATCAGATAGGCCTATAAAAGGAATAATTAGGGTACGCCTAAAATGAAACGGATAGCCGATATTATTCCTGACTTTGATATTGACGGTTGCTCTCTTTAATACATCCTAACAAAAACATTCCCTTTTTGTAACCTTGATTGATTTTCGTTTGTATTCATATTACTATAACTTGAAATCTTTTGAGTAACAGTCTGTGTTTGTTTACTTTTGTATTTCCAAGTAATATATATTGTGTTAGTGAATCTGCCATTAACACGATATCTTTCTTACCTAAAAATAGCAAGTCGTTAACCTATGTTGTCAACACCTCATGGTGTGGGTTGCGACAGAGTTGGAATGATCGTTATTGAGAAACGACAAGTGGTAATAGATCCTATGTCCTTCTATTTGGGTATAGTATCATTGCTTGTTGTTGAAGATCTGAGGATGAAGAGTGATGTCAGCTGAAGCACTGTTTCATTGATCCGTGACGTCAGCAACTCTGTGTTTCTTCCTTATCTACAACATTTGGTGTCTTTTTCTCTTGTTTATATTAAAGTTTGAATTTATATTTTAGATCTTGCTCTTACTTGAGTAGATACATCAGTTCTGAGGATTTCTTCCACATATCTGATTATTTTTCAAAAGAGTTTTAAGAGCTTGTTTAAGTTTTTCAACTTTTGTCATTAAAATCTTCTAAAAAAAATACCACAATACACACATGACATAAGCAAATGACCTAAATCATCTATTTATACTTGTCTTGTGCCTTGGTCTTCACTCCACCGCCACTTGGATAAGACCAAAGGAATACAATATAATATAATATTTCACCCATCAAATGCTTCAATTACTCGTTATAATATCTTATTGTCTTTCTTTAATTTCTTATTATAAACGAGTAACGATTCGATGCGTCGGTCTAAATATAATTTCCAACAATCTCCCCTTAAGCCGATGCCATCGAATCACTTTCACGATCACCTCATTACCCGATGCCTTTCATAGAAATTCTCCCATTCACAATAAGTGTCTCCCATTTTTCATTACTAAACATCTTCTCTTTATCTCTTTTGGATATAGTTGGATAGGCATGAGATCGAGGATTCAAACTTCAATGATCAACTACTAGTTAATCCGAAACCGCAAAAGGAAATAAACTCAAAATTTTCCTTAAAGTGAGTCTTTCACTTGATTCGACCAAAATTTGCAATGAAATTCGATATAATTTTTTGTCGGTCCTCAATAACGATCACTCCACAACTGTTGCAACGCACGCCGTGAGGTAAGAAAGATATCGTGTTAACGGCGGAATCACTAACACAATATATATTGCTTCGAAACATAAAAGTAAACAAACACAGACTGTTACTCAAAAGATTTCTAGTTATAGTAATATGAATACAAACGGGAATCAATCAAGGTTATAGAAAGGGAATGTTTTTGTCAGGACGTGTTAAACAGAGCTGCCGTCAATATCAAAGTCAGGAATAATACCGGTTGTCCGTCTCTTTTTAGGCGTGCCCTAATTATTCCTTTTATAGGCCTATCTGACAGTTGTCATTTCTTCTAGTAACCCTAATTAATGATACATATTCAGTAAATCAAATTACAAAAGATTCTAAGTGTAAAACTGGTCTTTGGGTAAGCTTTGGAGCTTTTGTCTTCTTCAAGCAGACTTGGTAACCAAAGTGTGCTGGGGAACTGTTCTTCAGGTACACGTTACTTAGAGTTCTTGACCATAGCAAACTTTTCCCGATATGATCCAACGAGCAAACTTGTTCTTCAGAGACCCCATTAACTCCTTGTTAAAGAATAACTTATTTAGCAAACTCAAGTGATCTGGTAACACTGTAGCTTGTTCGAATTTGAACCTTGACCAACAAAGTCCTTAAGATAATTCTTTATCAGCTTTCTTCAAGCATACTCGGACCACTGTTTATTAATGAATAACCTTGCTAGATATTCCAAAACACTTGGCTTCAAAATCTTGGTTTAGCCAAGAGCTTGCTGGGAAGCAAGCCTTTCTTGGCTATGAAGAACAACCTTTCTAGACATAGTGAACCCTGCTCGGATTGACACTAAAGAAGACTTCAAGCAGATAACTATGTCAGGAAGGCAAAATACCTTGCTAAGTTTAAGTAAAAGCTTGTTCATAGGCCTAAGTGTGCCTGATGTCCATACATAGACATTTTCAGGGAGGTTGAGAAGATTCAAATCTTCCTTAAGACATTTTCTCATCCCAACAATCTCCCCTAGATAGGAACACCCTCAGCTATACCAAAACACTTATGTGGTTACACACACTTAGTCCAAAATACACATCAAATTTAAAAGTCAAGATTACATAACAAAATCAAAATATTACAAGTTGAAATTCTGTCCAGAAGACATTACAAGCAAAACCTAAGCTAGCAACATATTCTTATCCTCTTGAGCTTGTGGTCGCCTGTCTTCTTTTTAACTTAAAACTTCCTACTCTTTCTTTGAACATGAATAATCGTTGATGATGAGGGTGGTTTTCAGGTACAGTCCAATTCATGATATCCCTCAGATCATCATCATGCAGGAAAGTTAAATCCTCATCAGTTCTGATCATTCCCAAGGCAAGTCCATCCAAATTTCTAAGAATGTAGGAAACATCTTCTTGTCTGTAGTCAATTCTAGCAAACCTACCATTTTTCTGGACTTCCAGGTTGGGCCTTGTCATTCTTCTCCTCATGCTAATGCAAACCATCATGTTTTCCAAAGGTTCTCTCTCCTTCACATGTGTAATATATCCAAATTCAGCACCTGTGGTATTCCTCATTCTCTTTGCCCTTTTTGCTTTTTCATGTTCAGTCATCTTCCACTTCATTTTCTTGTTTAGCAAAGGGAATCCGGTGCTTGATTGCTCTTTCAGATACATGGATAATTCATTCTTTTGCCTCCCTGCAAGTCTATTTCTGTCGCGATAGTCATAAAGTTCTAGACTTGCCATCTTCTCCAACTGTTCCCTTTTTAATTGAGTAAAATCATCCTTGAAGATGATATCCAGTAAATCTTCACTCCTCATTACAACCTTTAATGATTCAGTAACAGAGTCATAAAAGAGTATCTTCGGTAGGTCAACATCAGATGGTGGCCCTTCTGTTTGTTGTTGTGTGACTCTGGTTGCAGGAACTTGTGGTCTTGAGGTTGAGGGCCTAGAGGGTATTGCTTTTTTTGGTTTAGTGGCCCCCAATGCCCAAATTTCTTCTCATATATAGAAAATTATCATCTCAACCGGCATAGCCTTTAAATCATCAATATCGTCAATAACTACTTGGGCCAGTTTCTCAATCATCATAAGAAAAACTTTATTTTCGAGCTGACCAGCTGGAACAAATCGAACTCCACTACGTCCAACTTCAAAGTTTTGTGGATTCCTCTGTTCAGCCTCCAGTCTCTCCCAATCCTTCTTTTGTTCATATAATAGTTCTTTTAGTTAATCTTTACCAAGGAGATCAAACTACCTCTCATCCATTCTTTTAGACATCATTAACCCTTTAAGGGTTCTGATCCTGTCCTCATCTTGCCATGGATCTCTATATTCGACTAGCTCGGGCTTAACATGTATAACAGTAGGAAATTTTGCAGCCTTTGATGATTTAGCCCTTTTTGTTTATCCTTTTCTAGCTCAGCATACAACAGGGCTAACCTCTCAGTTATATTCATCCCTTCAATCATACTCAAACTTCCTCTTGCTTCCATTAGTCTATTCAGCAATGTAAGTCTTTCATCCTCCCATCTTTTCTTTTTCTCAGATTTCTCCTTTTCAGCTATAGTCACAAGTCTTGGCCTTTTTGGTCCTTTTTAAGTATCATCTTTCTTTGAAAGTCTTTGGAAGCTTGACTCAACTTGTGCTTTTGTCATTCTATCAACTCCCTCCATTGCAATACCTCTATCAACCAGGTACTTGAACTTTCCTCCATACCTCTTCATCATTTCATTGATTTTTTCTTGTTGTTTTGATTCTCTTTTCAATCTTTCCTTCTCCTACCTCTGAACTCTTTCCCGGTTCATTTGTTAATGTTCTTCCAGTTTGCTGAAACTCATCTTACTCTATTCCTATTCAGACAATCCATGCAATCTCAAATAGTCCCTATATTTCAAGGAATCCCGATTTTTCTTATCAATCCTTTTATGTATCTCATAGGCTTCTTTGTCAACCAATCTATGCAGTTCCTCGCCAATGGATGACTTCTCCTTGCATTTTCAAGACTTTGTTGTATGTTCTCCCTTTGCTCATTAGTCATAATAATTTGTGGGGAGTCAATAGTTTAGGGAATTGCTGCATTATTACCAGCATCATCATCATCATTGTTTTCATCTTCATCATTGTCACTGTCATCATCTGCACTGTCATCAACTTCAGTATTATGATCTTGTTCAGTTGAATCATCCAGTGCCTTAATTCTTGGTTCATTTAAATATGGTTCATCTTCATGCATGACCACCTGAATAGGAACAGCCATCAAAGCGATTTCATGTCCCGTAAGGCTCTCAACAGTATAAATAGGTTCATCAGACCTTTTAGCCCTTTTCTTATCAACTTCATCATCACTATAATCACAGCCATCATATCTGCACCTCTTCCTCATATATTTCTTTCCAAATTTATAATCTTCTTTATCCTTTTTTCCTTTCATCTTCCTCAGCAATTTTCTTTGCATACTCATTCCAATTCTTAGCAAGTTGAACAATTATTGGTTCATCAGCTTCATCTACTACCACTTGTTTATTTGTTTCATCAGTGACTTTCTAAGTAGTGGCTAGGGTTTCAGTTTCAGGCTGATTAAACTTTTTTATTACCAGTGCTAAGGTGTTGTCAACTTCCTCAGCTTGTTTCATTTTAATTAGGACTTCAATGACTTCTTGTTCTACATCTCCTTCTTGATCTTGAGTTTTGGCAATATTGGCTTGTTCAATCAATGTTTCTTGTTCGCCAAACTCCTCTGTAGTCATAGACTGGGCAATTCTTTCTCGTTCAAATCTTTCTTGAATAATATTAGCTTGCCTTTTGGCAACCTATTTAGCAAAAAAAATTTCATCATCCAAGGTATCATCTCTGTCATCCTTATCTTGTGTATCAACAAGAACTTCTTCATCGGTTTCAACCACGGATTTTCCTTTTTCTCTTCTTCTTCTTTCCTCCTCATACTCACTTAGAAAATTTTCAATTTCATCCTCCAAATTTTTTTAACTCTTCATCATCAGCCAACTTCTTGGAAGTTTCAGTGTTCTCAATCTCTTCAGTTAAGCATATTTCCTCAGTTTCAGCCTCCTTCTCTATCTCTTTTTCTTTTTCTTCATTCACCACTTTCTTCTTTGAAATTATATCATGAATATCATAGTTTTTCTCACCTCCATCAGACTTATCTCCTTCATAACCTTCTTCATCCAAACCTCTTACACCACTATCACTTTCTTCATCACTCTCACCATAAAGATTGCACAGAGTCCTTAAACCATCTTCAATATTTACCTTAGCATTCATAACTTCATTTTCTTCTTCTTCCAATCCAACAGTATCAGCATTAGTGGCAACGGGAATATTCTCCCCTGTTTTGGCATAGCTGAGGTCTTCTAAACCTCGGCCTCCAAGGTTTGAATTCTCTTCAATGCTTGTGCCAACTTAGCTTTTAATTCCACATTCTCCTTTCTAAGTTTCACATTCCCCCCCCATCACATCCACATTTTCTACCAGCAAATCCGTGTTTCGTCTGAACAGATAATCATTAGTGGAAGATGTTTGAATAGGTAGGTCAAGAAAAGGATTAGCTATATTAGTTTGGGTTTGGGTAGGTTCAGTGGGTGGGCATGGGCTTTTAAAAATGTTTTAAGTTGATGAGGGTAAAGGGTTTATGTTATGGGATGTAGGCAGGGGTTTGTAAGTGTATATGATTTCAAATGTGGGTTGGGTAGGTTGTTCTTGAGCTTGGGAATGGGTTGGTGATTGGAATGGTGTGATTGGAAAGTTAAGTAGGTTGGCTAGGACATTTTGTGGGATGTAGGGTTCATGAGTTTCTTGGTTTTGGTTTTGAATTAGGGTTTGGGTTTCAGTAAGTGGTTGGTTTGTGGTTTGAGGTGGGCATTGGGTTATGGGTGAGGTTGGTGGGGATGGAATATATGTGTAAGTTTGTGGTGGTGGGGAAGGTGGTGTGGTTAGTGGTGTGGGTAAAGGTAAGTTATGTAGCTCCCCCTGTGGTTGTGCGTCCACCATCTAAACATCAAAACAAATATTTTCTTCAATCCCTCCAACATTATCACCTGCGGTTGGTGCATAGACGTCAGTAGTTCATATGTCTAATGTCTGTAATCGAGTCTGTAATATTGTTTGTGTATTAGTTTGTAAAAGCGAAGTTGTTGACAAGTTCGCTTAGGCGAACTTGTTAACCAAGCGAAGTTGTTGACAAGTTCGCCTAGGCGAACTTGTTGAACGAGCGAAGTTATAGACAACTTCGCCTGAGGCGAAATTGTCGTGTATATATATAGGCTTCGGGTTTACTGTTTAGTGTTGATCGATTTGGTTATTTACGTGTATTTCAGTAAGTCTATTGACGTGAGGTCAAGAGTCTGTAAGTATATCAGTTCGAGTTATTAATATAACGTGGGTTTGTTCATATCGTGTTAGTGTGTTCGTAAGCTTATATTCTACGTCCGTAACGATCTACACAGGGATTCCGCACCTGTGTATATCAGGATATCTCATGTGATCCGTCCGGGGAACCTACAATTTTTATGTTTTTGTACTTAGATAGTTTTATGATTGTTTAACTGGTTACTTAGAATTGATCACGTCATTTATCTCTTCAAGGAAAGTTTTATAACTAAATTGAAAAATGTTCAAACTATAAGGTTAAATTTTGTAAATATATAGGCGATGTTGTTGAACAGGCGAAGTTGTGAATAACTTCGCCTAGGCGAAGTTATCCGTAACTTCGCCTGTACAACAGATCCCTTATATAAGGGATACTTAACGTCAAACTGTTCATCAGTTTTTTCAAATCCAGCGAACTTATTCATCTTTTCCGGCGATCTTATATTATCCACAGCGAACTTATACTAAACCTTCGTGTTATCTTGTTCTTCGATTTCAAACCGATCTAAAGGTTGTTAGGGTTCGTTTATCACATGTCATATGTTCCTTGATTAATCTAAGGTTGTTTCGACAACCGGGTTACTAACCTCGAACTATCGGTTCTGAAACCGATTTTCATAACAGTGTTTTTACGTGTTGAACACTATACTGATCGTCAACATGTCCTTAAAAAGTTATGTTTAAGAGTGCTTAATCGTCTAAACTAGCCGAATCATCAACTGCACGTTGTTCCATTAAACTTACTGTCGCCGATTCAGATTCAGGCGATGTTAGGGTTTAGGCGAAGTTATCCGTAACTTCGCCTGGAGCTTAAGTTCGCCTGAGGCGAAGTTATCCGTAACTTCGCCCGAAGCTTAAGTTCGCCTGAGGCGAAGTTATCCGTAACTTCGCCTGAAACTTAAATTCGCCTGAGGCGATGTTGTGATGAGGCGAAGTTAACATTAACTTCGCCTAGATCATTTTTACTTATATTAATTAGACGAACTTTAAGCTGAAGCGAAGTTGTTCCCAACTTCGCCTCAACTTTAACTTCGCCTATACAGAGTTTATCACAACTTCGCTAATGGTAACAAAGCGAACTTGTGCTATGTCTTTGTGTCGTTCTAACTTGGTTAGTTTGTTGCAGATATGGCTGCGGTAGCTGGTGCTGGAGGTGCAGGAGGAGATGATGGTGACAATCAGAGACAATTCTTCCCGGGTCACAATATGTACATTACACTTGACCCGGAGGCAAGCGGGGTGGACGACTACCGCGAAATCATAACCTTTCTCCTGCGCTCGAGGATTTTTCACGCGATCACCAACACTCTGCCGATATCTCTGCCGAATATCGAAGATTTCTGGCAGACGGTCGAATACGACTGCCGTGTTGAGCCCCCGGTCATGAGAGCGACGGTGAACAATCAACAAGTTCAGTTCAATTCTGAATAGATCCGGGTGGCATTAAGGTTTGGTGAAGAGACTAGGGATGACCCTACAGAGTTCGTAGCTCCTTTTCGTGATGGAGCGTTTCTTCGAATGGGCTACTCTGGTCCATTAGGAGATACCCAGTGAGGAAGGGTTTCCTTCTAGATCAGTGGCGCTTCCTCATGCACGTTATGATCGTTTGCATGTCTGGGAGGAAGGCGGGCACTGACGGCATGGGTGCGACCATGCAGTCTGCAATGACTGCACTGACCTATAACAAACATTATAGCTTCAGTCAAATGGTCTTTTACGAGATAGACAGACAAAGAAGGGCGATGTCTCGGGAGCGGTTCATTATGTACCCACGTTTTATTCAAATGATATTGAACCATGTGGCTCCGAGTCTACCTCAGAGACGCCCGATCAGATACGTCGAATCAGTGAGCAAACGTATCATTGCTCAATGCCGCACGTCGAGTGCGAGGAGCAACCCTGAACGTCGTCCCAAGCATACTCCACTATTTGGGTTTTTAATTAACCCAGAGTATGTTCCTGCTGGTGGGGACGACTTTAGAGATCCTCAACCGCAACTGGCATGAGCAACTCAAGCTGTTCCTGCTCCTGCTGTGCCTGTTGTGTCTGCTGCTGAGGATATAGACCTTGACGCTGTTTTTGGAGGTCAAGGCTATTTTGATATGGATCACGTTGAAGAGGTGCAGGTCTCGGCTGCACAAAGTTTGGGTGTGAGTATGACTAAAGCAGCTACGTCGATGGCTGACTCCGATTTGGATGAGATTATGAATGAGGGGAGACGGTTGATGGTGTCTAGAGAGAGAACGATTGGGAAGAGGAAGAGAACGGAGGATGATGATGAGTCGGAAGAAGAAGAAGACATACATAAGCTGATTAGAAGATCAAGATGGGAGAGGACAGGTGCTGGCATGGGAGCTGGAGAGACTTCAAGGACTGTACGATTTGCTCCGGCCGCATTGTCTGGTATGTCCATTGTTCCTTCTTCTGTACAGGTGACAAGTACAAGCGCTGCGGATGTTCCCGTGGTGGCTACATCAACGGCTGGAATTCCATCCACCACTACCATCCAGACGTCTACTCCGGAGATCGTGTCACTACCACCTCCAACGCTTACTCAGTCGGTGGTAGCTGCACGTTTTGTGGAGTCAACAGTCGTCACTGCTGCAGGGTTATCAGGTAAGATACCACCTGCGGTTACGCCTGCTTCTGGTGTCTCGCCTTCGCCTACTTCAGATTCAGAGAGAATAGCTTCACTAGAGCGGATCGTGGCAGAGCAGTCGAAGACTATTCAAAGCCTAGTGGAAGCAAATCAAATACAGGCATCCCTCCTGGTTGAGCATGGGAAAGTTATAGATGCCTTGTAGGAGTTCTTGGCATCTCAGGGGGAGATGAGCTGTAAGGGCGACGAGCTCAGAACGAAGAAGAGAAATGACCGTGACGATGATCCTAATGCATCGAAAGATGCAGGTGGTGAGCTGCCAAGAACTTCTCAAGCTCTTGGTACTTCCACAGCTGAGGGGGAGTCTACCGACGTGGCTGGTGGTTCTGGTGATGATGTGGTGTTAGTTGAGGATGATGTGATTGATGCGCTGAAGGAGCTTGATGACGATATGTTCAGCGACAATGTGTTATTTGATGAAGATGTGCTGCCGAGTGATGTGATTGAAAAGATCGGTGAGCAGATTGTGATTGAAGATGGAATAGAAGAGGGGGAGATAGTAGAAGAAGGAGTTGAACACGAGATCCCTGATGTAGAGAAAGCCGACATGGGTGCTGAGATGGATGAGACTGAGTGGGAGGAGCAGCCTAGGTGGAAGGAAGGTTGTGCTCATTGGTTTATTAAGACCAAGAAGCCTGCTGTTCCAGCCATGTTAAAGAAGAGCTATAACATCAAAGGCTATGCTGAGTCGAAGAAGGGAATCATCTGTTGGATTTATGATGAACAGATGAAGTTGTTTGTGGTGAAGCGTTATGATGGTATTCAATACTTCAAGAGAATGTTGAGATCTCTCAATACGTTGCCAGAATGTGAGGTGAAGGATTTGGCCAGGTTGGGCCTGATAAATAGAAGTGACAACAATATGGCAAGAATGATTGAGAAGATTGTGTGGAAAGAAGGCATAAAAGAAAAGAAGTTTGAACTATTAAAGCCACAGAAGGGAAAGCTCGTGGAGGATACAGAGAGGGGATTGAGAGCAGATGGCAAGCCATGGATGGTAATGAAGTACAAACCGATCCGATGCATCAAGGAGGTTCCAATGAAGAATATGCCTCAAGATGTGTTGAAGAATCTAAAATGGTGGTACGTTGATTGCCAGACTGCTGAAGCCGTGATGGAAGACGAAGATGAACAAGAAGTGCTGAGGGTGTATGACCCGATGCATCTTGTTAACTTATCAAAAGCTGATTTGCAAGTGTTGAATGAAAAGAAGATATTCTATATTCCTGCTTGGAAGGATGAAGCAAGGAAATATCAGCAAGTAGTCACGGTGTGTGTCAGAGAAGGAGTGCACGCTTGAAGATACAGGATTACGAGACAAGAGCTGAAAGATCAAGATATGAAGCTACTGCCAAGGGGGAGTCTGTTGGTGCATAGATGTCAGTAGTTCATATGTCTAATGTCTGTAATCGAGTCTGTAATATTGTTTGTGTATTTGTTTGTAAAAGCGAAGTTGTTGACAAGTTCGCTTAGGCGAACTTGTTAACCAAGGGAAGTTGTTGACAAGTTCGCCTAGGCGAACTTGTTGAACGAGCGAAGTTATAGACAACTTCGCCTGAGGCGAAGTTGTCGTGTATTTATATAGGCTTCGGGTTTACTGTTTAGTGTTGATCGATTTGGTTATTTACGTGTATTTCAGTAAGTCTATTGACGTGAGGTCGAGAATCTGTAAGTATATCAGTTTGAGTTATTAATATAACGTGGGTTTGTTCATATCGTGTTAGTGTGTTCGTAAGCTTATATTCTACGTCCGTAACGATCTACACAGGGATTCCGCACCTGTGTATATCAGGATATCTCGTGTGATCCGTCCGGGGAACCTACACCTGCATCTCCATCATTACCATCTTCTCCATCATCACTGTCATCAAACTCACCATCCTCCTCATCCTCATCTTCACTCTCCTCCTCAGAGGTCAACTCTGTTACAGGCATAATTTCCACATTATGATCAACCAACCATGGCAACATGTTCAAATCAGCTTGTGGATTTAAATAACTTGTAGAAGCCAAGTTTGTAATTCATTTATATGTATTCGGATCTTGTAATACATGTGTTGTTCCAGTTGTTGGCAGATCTTGTAATACCCGACTGAAGATAATCTGTAGAAATCTCGGATAAGCAAGAAACTTGTCCTTGTTTGGATTCATCAAGTTGCTGATCATACCTTCAAAAATCATCTTGGAGAAGTTAAATGGTAGATCATATAAAACGGCAACCGTAGCATTCGCTAAGTCACGGCTCATCAACGTCCACGAGCCTTTCCTAGGGGCAAATCCCTAAATGAAATGATGAATTAAAAACCTATAAAGGTTTGAGAACATCCCCTTGATAACTCATTGTTTGTTGAAATATTTTCAACAAATGATCAGTGGTGAAATGTATGGAGTTATGATCATCATCTTGTAGTTTCCGGCTCTGTCGAATAAGTCGTTCAGTGATCCTTATCTCTTGATTAGCGACAGTGGCTTCCAATCGCTTTCCATCTTGACCATTAATTAGTTCAACTGTGCGCCAAAAATCCAACTGGTGATTTCTGTAAATCACCGGATACTCAATCAGAGAGAATCTCATATTGGACCATTGAAGCCATCTAATCATATCCGCCACTGCTTCATTGTCAGTACTTACTTGGAGAAGAGTGCACGTATTGTGCTTCTTCTCGAACGGATATCTGGGTTCTTCCTGTTGGTTCTCCATATCTGTACATTCACAGACATAAACATATTCAAAGCAAAAATTTAGTTACAAAGTTAATAACATTAACACATTTGAGGTTATAATCTGAAGAAGTAAAGAGAAGAAATGTCTTTTTTAACTTGTGCTTCGACAAATTAATAACCTACACATAAAACAGAGAGTTAGTTTAAATGAAAATTAACTGCCCAACTCAACATAATAGGTGTCGAAAATCAATCAGTTAATTCTTACCGAGTCGTAATTTGAGGAATGGTTAATTTAGGGTTAGGAAAAATAATTAGGAGGTTGATATTCTTGAAACGAGAGCAAGGGTAGTTTGCAAAAGTGTTTGGAGAGAGAAGTGAGGCATGAAAATTCACTAACTCCCTCTTATATATATTTTGAAAGTAGGTTTTAAATGTAATTTGCCTTTATGTGGGAAAAAGTTGTCATGCAGTAAAATATCTTATTTAAACAATTTTCCTATTTAAAACCTTGCTCGATAAAGCACATTTAACAAAGCTGCTCGAAACAATTAATTTCACAAAGCTTTCTAGGTATACCTAATTTTAACAACCTTGCCCGTTCCAGAATTTGTTCAAAAATTATAAAGTTAAAAATAAATCTAAGAGAGTAAAATGAAGGAAGCTTACTCGGAATACAAGATTGATCGAGAAATAAATCATAAGACAAATAATCAAGTATAAATCATCAAATAGGCAACCTTGCTAGGAATCAATAAAGACACCCAAAATAATATCTTAGAAATAATTCTAAAAATCGACCTTGCTCGAATAGCTGAACATATCATAAACTTTACCCGAAAAACTCAAAAAAGTTATCAAATATTCAGTTAAGTCTATTTTCACACAAGAGTGTGCCCGAAAATAATTCTGAAGTGCAAAGTGTGCTAGAGAAGACTTGTCTATCCTAAGATGTAAAAGTATACTCTAAACATAAAGTGTACTAGAAAATATGAATGTATCATTTAAGCACAAACATAATCATCAAGCTTGCATGGATAACTCACAGTTAAACAAAACAACAAAGTTTGCTAGAGTTGTCTAAGAATATCAAAGCTTGCTAGGAAATTCATATTCAAACATTATCAAATGTAAAGCTTGCTACAATAAGTCAAATATCTTTTAAAAAAACAGCTAAGTTTGCTAGAATACTTTGAACTTGTTAAAGCTTGCTAGAAATTGCACAAACAACTATAAAGTTTTCTAGAATGACCTAAAAATCGTATAAAACAGCTAAGTTTGATAGAAACTTCAGAAATCATCTAAGCTTGCTCGAATCAATCATAATCAAAGATATTCAAATGTTAAGTGTGCCCGAAAGTGTTTAACTTCAACTTAAACAGTCAAGTCTACCCGAAAGTACATAAACCATCAAAGAATGCCCGAAATGAATAAACAAAGATAAAACCATCTAAGTTTATCCCACAAGGTTGAAATTCATCAAACCCTACTCAAAATTACACATTCAAACCTTTTCAAGGTAAAATACAACTCTTTTTGGCTTAAGCCAGATATCAAACAGTTTTATCATTAAAGATCATTGTTTAAGAGCAAATGGTGCATTAAGAGATCAAATTTCAGTTATATTCCTTTTCTTTTCTTTTAAAAAAATCTCAACATGGGAGCATATTGGTTAAGTAACCTCACATTAATTCATTCCCAGCAACACTATGACATATCAGACAGGTTACTAGCAGGTCTAGACTTAGCATGATTTTCATTTCTTTGGTGATATGGATTAATGTACAATTATTTTGCATAAGACTAAAATGGATAACACTTATTATGTTCTGATGCTCCATATCTATTCTCAAGGCTTATTTGGCTTTCTCCAGATCACCCTGATTTGACTCCGACCCCTGAATATATGGTCAAAATTATAAACAGTTTAAAGATTTGGATTTTTCTTTTCAAATTTACAAACATATGTGAGGTTGAACGTTGGACTTACCTGCCACGCATGTCGGTCTTACAGGCCTTTCATTTGGGATGTTTAAAGGAACTTATATGATTGCCTCCACCACTGTTGTTCTAGGATTAACCCTCATGTTTGCATTTTTCGAAAAAAATTGTGAACATATATCAACTTTTGGTTGAATAAATGTTTTAAAGTAGTATAGTTCACATTTGTTCTTTGTCATTCTCAATAAGATACTTCGATTTAGGTGACCAAATACCAACGGGCTCGTGTATGATTTGATATTCCCTTCTCTGCCCATCATTCGGAAAGATGTATATTGGAACATGCATAGATAACAATGTATCTCCACATTAAGTTCAGCATATTCTTTATGTTTATATCCCTTCAGATTTTACATATCATGGAAAGCAACCATACATGATAATGACTGTACTAACTGTCCTTTTAGCCTATTAAATTCATAAGATTAGCATAAATAACCAATGTACTATCATTTCCCAAATGGTTGGATCAATTTTCATTTTCCAAACTTTTAAGCTTTTTCAAAGCTTGAACTAAATAATCTTATCATGTCTCTACACCATTGAATTTGCATTGTTTTTGACAAAAATGTTTTGAGAAAAAATTTTCTTTAAGAATGTTCATTTAAGCAGCTAATTTTGTCACAAAAACATATTTTGGCACAAACATCTTGAAGCATATTCAAAACACATACTAAAATTTTAATAAAAATGACATCAAAACAGGCAGACAT
Source organism: Bidens hawaiensis (assembly GCF_021521415.1). Taxonomy (NCBI): domain Eukaryota; kingdom Viridiplantae; phylum Streptophyta; class Magnoliopsida; order Asterales; family Asteraceae; genus Bidens; species Bidens hawaiensis. The sequence goes on from NW_027498630.1 coordinate 99,054, forward strand.
CACAGAATGTTTAGTCTAGCACATCCTAACAACATCACCATAACAGATAATTCACACAATCAAGCTATCAGATAAGCACATAATCAAGATATCAGATAAGCCCATTCAAAATAGATCAAATCAAATACTAATCATGGCATCACACATTTAATGATAATCATCTTAAGTATCAAAGACACATAAGATACATAAATAGTCATTCAGATCACATATCAGCAAACATTAAACACATAATCACACATCAATCAAACAAACATTCAACAAGGCTTTGAAAAGTTAGTCAGTTTGCAAAATAAGCACACATCATTAATCAAACATCATTAGAGTTTATCATTCCTAGAGCTTTCAAAAGAAAGTTGAACATAGTTCTATCAAGTAGCTTTGTTAATAGGTTAGCTAGATTGTCACTTGTGTCAACTCTTTTAACTTCAATTAGACATTTTTCACTACAATCCCTAATAACATGATGTCTGATTTTAATGTGCTTAGTCTTGGAATGTTGTACAATATTCTTAACAATAAATGATGTAGTAGTGTTGTCAATGAAAATAGGTATCTTTAGAAAATTCAAACCATAATCCATCATTTGGTTCTGAATCCAGAGGACTTGTGCACAACAGGCAGATGAAGCAATGTACTCAGCTTCAGCAGTTGAAAAGGACACTGTAGTCTGTTTCTTGCACTGTCAGGACACCAATCTGTCACCCAAAAATTGACAACCTCCAAAAGTGGACTTTCTCCTCATATTGCACCCATCATAGTCACTGTCTGTATATGCAACTAGATCAAAGGAATTGTTCTTCGGATACCAAAATCCCAGATCAGGTCTTCCCTTCAAATGTCTAAAGATCCTCTTGACATCATTCATTTGAGAAACCTTAGGACTTGATTGGAATCATGCACAAACACACACAACAAACATGATATTTGGCCTTGAAGCAGTCAGATACATCAGAGATCCAATTTTCGCTCTGTATTCATGTTCATCTACTGGCTCCCCCTTTTCATCAGCAATCATTTTCTCATGTGTGTCCATAGGAGTTGAAGCTGTTTTAAGGTCATGACACTTGAACTTATCTAACATGTCCTGCACATGCTTAGACTGGTATATGAAAATTCCATCAGCTTTCTATTGAACTTGCAATCCAAGAAAGAAGTTCATTTCTCCCATAAAGCTCATGCAATACTTGGACTTCATCACTTTTTCAAAATCCATACACATTTTTTCATTGGTTGAACCAAAAATAATATCATAAACATAGACTTGTAACAGCACCAAATCTCTTCTTCTTTTTTATAGAAAAGGGACATGTCAATAGCTCCCCTTTAGAAACCATGATGATTTGATAACTCATCATACCAAGGTCTTGGGGCTTGATGTAATCCACACAAAGCTTTGTTTAACTTATACACTCTGTTAGGATAATCAGGGTCCTCAAATCCTGGTGGCTGAGACACATACACCTCCTCCTCTATTTTTCCATTCAAAAATGCATATTTGACATCCAATTGGAATACCCTTATATTCTTTGAGGCAGCATAAGCCAAGAAAATTCTTATAGATTCAAGTCTTGCAACTGGTGCAAAGACTTCCTCAAAGTCAATCCCTTCTTCTTGTAAGCATCCCAATGCTTTGTTCTTAATTACAATCCCCCTTTCATCTCTTTTATTCCGGAAAACCCATTTGGTTCCAATTGGAATACCCACATCTCTTTCATCTCTTAATTACAATCCCCGTTTCATCTCTTTTGTCTACAAGTTCCCACACTAGCAGATCTCTGAATTAAGCCAACTCCTTCTGCATAGCTTCTACCCAACTATTTTTTTTCAATTCTTTAACAATGTTTTTGGGTTCTATTTGGGATAGAAAGAAGGAGTACAAAGAAATGTTTGCAGATTCAGAAGCACTTCTTGTTACTCTTTCATTGATATTTCCAATGATGTTCTCAAATGGATGATTCTTTTCAACATAAGAGGATTGAGTAATCACATCAGTAGATATAGAATATTCAAGATTTGTGTCATTGAGATCAGGTTCATCACTGATTAAATCAGTTTTTGCATCATGAAATTCAGGTGCTTCTTCATTGTTTTGTGAAGTACAAGTATCATTATTTCCCATATTCAATCTTTGAAACAAATGTTCAAATATTTCTTCTCTTCTAGCTTGAGTCTGAACTTCATATTGGTTGCTAGGATCAGTCTCATTCAAGACATAATCACCTTGGTTCTCTTGATTGTCTTGGTTACTTTGTTCTTGATCTTGTTCTTGATTGGGACCATGGTCTTGTTCTTGAACTTGATTAGAAACTGGATCATTTTGAGTAAGTGAGGGATCCTTTATGAATCTGTATTCAGGTCTTCTACCATCAACCTTGGACCACAACTTGTCCAAATCAATTTTCTTTGAAGATTCTTCCATATGCACACTGGTTTTGTAATAAGTTTCAACAAAGTCCTCAGGATAATTCTTGAAGGACTTGATCAACTTCTCAAGATCAAACAGCCATGTTTCTCCAACAATAGTGTTAAACTGACTTTCAATGAATATAATATCAGATGATTCAATCAAACTCAAATGGTCTTTCACATAGACTATGTAGGCTTTTGAGTGTGTTGCATATCCAACAAAGAAGCAATCCAGAGATTTGGACTGAAACTTGTTGAGATAATCCTTTGTGTTTAAAAGTGAACATTTGCATCCAAAGGGCTTAAGAAACTTAATGTAGGGCTTTATCTTAAACAAAATCTCATAAGGAGTTTTGTCTTGAATTTTGTTGAGAATGACTCTGTTCTAAACATAGCAAGTAGTGTTGGTTGCTTATGCCCAAAAGGTAACAGGCAGTAAAGCATCTGCTAACTTGGTCCTTGTAGCTTCAATAAATGTTATATTTCTTCTTTCTGCAACCCCATTCTATTCAGGAGTTCTAGGAGTAGAGAATAATTCCTTTTTCATTGCAAATTTCTTCCATAACCCCATTCTAGAACTCAGTCCCATTATCACTTCTCATAACCTTCACCCTTGCATCCAACTGATTCTCAACCCTTGTTACCCATTCCTTAATCAACTCAGTAGCTTCATCTTTGGTAATTATGAAATAAACCCAAGTATTAAAAAATCATCAATGATCACCAAACAGGATATTTTTTTACCAACGCTTGGTACACTCACAGGACCAAAAATATCCATATGAAGCATTTCAAGCACTTGATCAATTGAGTTTATGAGTTTTATTTTGTGGGATTACTTGCGCTGCTTACCCTTCTGACAAGAAATGCATTTGTCATCAAGTTTGAACTCTCTTGTAGGCAAACCAATGACATGTTAACCTTTCACAAGTCTGTTCGTGTTCTTTAACTTTACAAGGCAAAGCTTTCTATGCCACAATTTAGATTCATTTTCAGTGGCTTTGGAAACAAAACAAGTACCTCCTCTAGAAACAGCATCTTTCATGTTTAGTTCATATAAATTGCCATTCCTTGGAGCCATCATCATAATCATATTAGGAGGGATTACAAACTCAGGTTTGAGGATGAAAGAGTGTGAATCATCAAAACCAACCTTATAGCCTTTATAACACATTTGTTAAATGCTTAAAAGTTTATATTGTAATCCTTCCACATAAAACACATTGTCAAATGACACTTTGCCATTGGTTAGAATGCCTTTCCCAACAATTTTTCTTCTATTCTGATCACTCCCAAATGCAACTGGGCCTTCAAATTTCTCTTCATAGTTCACCAGTGACCTCTTGTCACATGTCATGTAACATCCACTGTCCATATATCATACTTCATTTACTGGTGTGGACTGTTCCTGCACATATCAAAGAAAAATGATCAGTTTGGCAATGAAATGTAACCTGAATCAACTTGCAAATCATCAGTGACATGGACAATTGTTGCATTTGAATTGGGATTAGGCTTAGGATCTTCATAAAATACTTCACAAACATCAGATTCATCTGTTTCATAGCCACTATCAATTGGGCTTGGTATTTTCACATAAGGAATTATGCTTTTGCACTCTTGCACCACATAATCCTTTTTCCTTTAATCATATCATACATATTTTCTACTAGTGACTTGATCAACCGACCTTGGCTTCCATAAGAAACCATGGGGTTCAAATCCATGTCTCATAAAAAACTTCTCATCACCATTTAGTTCTCTTGCCTTTTTCTTAGAGAACACACCTTCAACATTTTTCTTTCCATTTCTTGGTGAATTTTCTGAATCATCAGACTTTACTGATTTGGAATCACCCTTTGGAACAATTCTGATAGGTTGAGTATTCTTTTTCATGACTACATCAGATTTGTTTTAGGAATTGTTTCTTTTTACTTGCTGTATTGTAGTTCTTTTAATTTTTTCTTCAACTACCACAGTAACTTTTTCATTCTGCATAGCTTTTGAACTTTCACCTTTTTCTTCTACTACCTCACACTTCTTACCTTTGCCCAAGTATTCATCATACTTCTTCTTGTACATACCAAAATCTTGCCCAAACTTGATTTCATTTGGAACAAAAACTGGTTTGTATGTAAACCTTTCATGGCAGTAATGTATGTGGTGACCATACTCATCACATTTCTTACACCATACTTTTCGTCTGAAATTTTCATGTGACTCTCCTTTCTTGAACCATTCACTTGGTCTTGGAGGTTATATGCCAATGATCTTCTGAGTATTAAGCCCATCAAAATCAATTGAAAAGGGCACAAACTCTTCAATCTTGATATCTTTTCTTTAAACTTTTCCTTTTACAAACTTTATTTTCTCCATCTTGATAGGAACCTCATCCAAACTTCCTTTGTACCTAGTCTGTCTTCTCTCATATTCCTCAAAAGTTTCAACCTCTCCAATATCAAATAATTCTTAACTAGAGAAAACAGGGTACACTGAAATAAATTCATCACTTGAGAAAGTTTCCTTTGGCTTATTTTTATTATTATTCTTGATCTTTATCAAAACTTCCTTGATCGGTGGTTTTATAGCATTGTCATCACACTTAGACATTTTTGAACCTTCACATATGTCAAAAGACACATGTTTTCTTCTCATTTTCTCATAATATTTTTTTATCTTTGGTGTAGTAGGTGGTAACAATGGAAGTTGATCAATTGAGTCAGGTTTTCCATTTCTTTTGTTCCTTACACCTTCATCATTTGAACTTTCATCACTTGTATCAACTAAATCATCCACTTTCAAGCATTCATCATCCAAGTCATCCTCAGAGACTTGAATTCCAACTGACTTCTCATCTTTTACATCTTCCTTCACAACAAACTCTCCATCTTCATTTAGTTCAACCATCTTGTAGTTTCTTGAACCATTCACTTAGTCTTGGAGGTTCTATGCCAATGATCTTCTGAGTATTAAGCCCATTAAAATCAATTGAAAAGGGCACAAACTCTTCAATCTTGATATCTTTTCTTTAAACTTTTCCTTTTACAAACTTTATTTTCTCCATCTTGATAGGAACCTCATCCAAACTTCCTTTGTACCTAGTCTGTCTTCTCTCATATTCCTCAAAAGTTTCAACCTCTCCAATATCAAATAATTCTTAACTAGAGAAAACAGGGTACACTGAAATAAATTCATCACTTGAGAAAGTTTCCTTTGGCTTATTTTTATTATTATTCTTGATCTTTATCAAAACTTCCTTGATCGGTGGTTTTATAGCATTGTCATCACACTTAGACATTTTTGAACCTTCACATATGTCAAAAGACACATGTTTTCTTCTCATTTTCTCATAATATTTTTTTATCTTTGGTGTAGCAGGTGGTAACAATGGAAGTTGATCAATTGAGTCAGATTTTCCATTTCTTTTGTTCCTTACACCTTCATCAGTTGAACTTTCATCACTTGTATCAACTAAATCATCCACTTTCAAGCATTCATCATCCAAGTCATCCTCAGAGACTTGAATTCCAACTGACTTCTCATCTTTTACATCTTCCTTCACAACAAACTCTCCATCTTCATTTTGTCAATAAATTCCTCTTTGTCTTAAAAAACATCTTTGAACTAATTAAGATATGCCTCTATTTTCTCTTTGTCAACTTTCAAAGTGTAGTTGTCATTAACCGGTGAAGGCACAGCCATGTACTTATCTTCCTCTTTAATCTTGTTCAGAATGCCAAAGATGTTACCAGTTGATACTAGGTTCTTCAAAAATTCATTTTCTTCCTGAAGTATGGTATACTTCACCTTCTCCTCAAGCACCATTTTCTTCAATCCTTCAATATTTGTCATATACCTAGACTGTACTATGTAGCTCTCCATACAGTCTTCTTCTAGGTTCTTAATTCTATCTTCATAGGCTAGATCACTTGATTCATAAACATTTATCATGCTCTGCTTTCTAAAGCACTCACACTCAAGTTTTCCTATCTTCAACTTAAGTGATTCAATGATTTCAAGTAATTCAATTAATGATTTTGAATATACTTGTGTTAAAGAAGAGGATCCAACTTCATTTTCCGTCTGAGCCATCAATGCCATATTTGATTTACTTATGTCATCTTCATGATTGCTCCAGTCAAAATCATCATCTTGCTGGTTTGCTGCCAGTGCAACATTTCCTTGGTTTCTGGGATGATTGGTGTTGTTTTTGTTGGTGTTGTTGTTGGGAGCATGTGGAGGGTTTTGATTGGTAATTCTTTGGTAGTTTTGGTTTTGAGGGACAACTTGTTGATTGTTCTGTTGGGGTTGTGGGTAGTTTTTGGTGAAGTTGGGGTTATTGTTGAAGTTGTTGTTGTATGTTCTTTACTGCCCTTCTTGGTATTGGTTCAAGAATTGATTTTGGTTTCTTGGCTGATATTGCTGACTTCGATTGTAATTAAACTGTCTTGGTAGGTTGCATTCTTTGGCAAAATATCCAGGTTGTTGACAATTATAGCATATGGCTTTTGATTTGTCAAAACCGATTCTTTCATTTGGACCAGAAACAAAAGATCTACCAGTCCTGTTGTACAGCCTCTTACTTCTCAAAGCCAACATAGCTGCCTGCCACTTCAAGTCCATGTCTTCCAGATCATCAGCATCAATTTGTTCAAGATCATCTTGAACAAAACTGGTACGGATCATGTTCTTGGCTACAAATACATTATAGGAGTTTGTGAACATTGTGAACAATGCTTGGTACTCAATTCCTTGATTTCCTTGATTTCTACTTCCACCACCAAAAGGTACAAGTACACTTGCCATTGAGACAGAGTCATCATCAATAAGTTGAACATTAAACCGTGACTGACTTCCTTGATTACTTCAGCTCCAAGCTATAAATCCTCTTGGTGTGTTTCACCACTATGCTCACTCGGTTCTTCAATGATTGGGATTTGCTGTTGGTTCTTGGTGGACAAATTACCCATAGGAGAAATAAGAGTATTTGATACTTGGAAGAAAAGATTGTCTTCTCTGATTATTTCATTCTCTATTATTTGAATTTCAGCAGCTTGAAGAAAGCAGATCACATCATCAAGTTTCAATGTGTTATAAAATGGATTCTGCCTTATGAATTTGCTTGAAGTATACCATTCCTTTGACAATGATGACAATAACTTTGTATTCAAGTCAGAGTCAGGCACAACTTAATCAGATGTTCTAATCTCATTCACAGTAGCTTGGAATCTCTCCAGCACAGATTTTAGTCTTTCACCATCTTTGTATGTGAACCTATCAAGTTGTTGTTTAAGTCTTTCCTTCTTGATATTTTTCAGTTCAGTGTTTCCTTCAAACATTTCAAGTATGGCATCATACATTGCCTTTGCAGTTTGATAGTGAGCAACTTTTGTGAGGATCTCCTAAGACAAACCAAGTTTCAACATGGCCAAAGCTCTAGCATCCACCTTTTTCATTCGTGCTTCAACAGTTTGATTATTGTTTGTTCCTTCAGCAAGTGTCATATAAGGTCCAATTTTTATAGAGGTCCACAATTCAACATCATTATAACAAACCACAACTTCAAACAATACCTTCCATTTGATGAAATTCTCTTGTCCATACAACCTAGGAATCTTGTTAGTAGAAACTTCCTGCTCTTCGTAACCAGACATATTTTTTTGTGATTTTTTCTTCCACTTGAGAATGAAATCCATAAGTTAACGAACACGTTGGGTAAACATAGAAACTCATCTTTCCTTTTAAATGAAACTATTGAAGTTTCGGGAAAACAAAAGGGATTAAAGAATTGTAGAGGTGCCTCCACTGTTTTTCAATGACTATTCAGACAATCCATTTCCTCGGAAAGACGATAATGTTGTTAAATCAACTAAATATGAATCAATCATTAATGTGGAAAAGCCAACACAAACTCCCCCAGACAAACCAACTTTTCTTCAAGATTCTCGTACTCAAAGCAACAAAGTGTTTGTCAAGACTAACGAAGAGGTTGTGATAGAGGATGTATTTGAACCACAAATTATACACAACGATAAGAATATTCCACATTCGAATCACATTTTATGCGAGCCTCATGAGTTAGAGGAAGCTGTGTATGGTTCAAATGCATCTAAAAACAACAATTCAAAAGTCAAACCCATGAAATTAGAAAAACCCAACAATTTCTAATGAGGATTTAATGCGGTTCATTAATCATTCTTGTGGTAAAGTAAACACAGGCCGTGTGTTTAAATTAGAGGGTGTAAACAAAGTTTTCAAAGAGAAAGACATTGCCCTGCACTTGATCAAGCCTAAATTGATTGAGAGTGTCTTTCAAAATGAGACTTCTAGTTTACATGATCTTGAGCAAGCTTTCGCAAGATCTAGATCGTTAAACAAGCCTAAACCTATTTTGAAACAACATTTAAAAATTGTTAAACCTATAAAGTTTGTTAGTTCTACTGGAACTGGCACATTACAAAGGTTTTCTAATTGTTCAAACTTGAAATTTTATAAAAAGAAAAAGGTTGTGACTTTTGACGATGTAGATAATGTTAAAGTCTCAAGTGATTCTTGTCAACCAAATGTTTCACAATCATCAATTAAACCACAACATGCTTTAGTTGATATGAGGACATGTTTCTTATGTGGCGAACCTCGACATGTTGTAAGGAATTGTGGAACACGAAAAATAAATAATGATAATCCGGTCACCAAGCAACAACACAAAAAGGTTCATGTGGTTAAGGAGATTCTCAAGAGACCAATATCTCATGTTGACGAGACCCACATCATATTTCATAACGTGAATCCGCGCAAGGTGGTTTATGTTGATGAAAATTCTGTTAAATTAAATCACAAATTGTTTGATTCCACACAACCAATTTGCAAAAATGAGAACATAAATGTGATTAAATTCGCATATCTAAGACACAAGTCAAAGGGATTAGTGACATATTCACAAGCGTGAAAATCACATTTAGAGTCTAAAAAGATAAAATCTTCTGCTGAAATAGAAAGAGGTGCCCAATACTGAGGCATATGCTGCCTTTTTGGTCTAATCTTGCTTCATGTAAGTGTATAGTTTATCCAAGCCTATTTTGGGTGAAAATTGGATAATGGATAGTGGATGCTCTCATCACATCATCGACAATATTAACCTTCTAACCAACGTAAATAATATTCAAGGGGGTTATGTAGCTTTTACTGGTAATTCAGGGGCCATGATAACCAAGGAGGGAGATGTGTCAAACGGTAGTATTATGTTTGAGAAAGTAAAATATTGTGACAAGGTGGATCACAATTTGTTAAGGGTTTTGTCAAATTTGTGATAAAAAGTATACCACCTTGTTTACTGACAAGGAGTTCATACTACTCAAACCAGGATACGTCATTCCAGAAGACATGGTTGTTATGCGATATCATAGGTCGAATGATAGTTATATACTGAACATGGGTACTAAAGTATTGACTTCGACTTCTTTTGAGACGTGTTTTATATCAAAAGCAAGTGACGAATAATCGATTATGTGGCATAGGCGTATGGGTCATATTCATGTCAGAAAGATCCTATATGATGGAAAATGATTTATTGAAGGGATTTTCACTAAAACATTTCAAGTTGACCAATCACTGTGTTGCATGCAAAAAGGGAAAACAGAAGAAGTCGCACCCGACGAAGTTATTTAATACCATTAAAACTTCAGTGGAACAACTTCATGTGGACTTGTTTGGTCCTGTGAATCATGTGAGTATTGCTGAAGAATGGTACTGTTTAGTCGTAACCGATGACTATTCGAGGTACTCGTGTGTGTAATTTATGAGTTCTAAAGATCAAACACCGATTCTTGTACATAACATTAGCATAAATATCGAATCGCTTTACAAACATAATGTGAGACATATTCGGAGTGACAATGGTACGGAGTTCAAAAATACTATACTGGACTTTTCTGTATTCAGAAAGGGATCCATAGGGAATATAGTGCTTCATACGTACCACAGCAGAACGCTGTTACTGAATGGAAAAACCAAATAATGATTGAAGCAACAAGAACAGTGTTGGCAGATTTCAAGCTTCCTATTCAATTTTTGAATGAAGCTGTGAACATTGTTTGCTACATGCTCAATCGTGTTTTGACAGTTAATAAGCTGCAGAAGATAAGTTACGAGCTTCTGAAGAACCGCAAACCTAATTTAAAGTTTATTGAACCTTTCGGGTGTCCTTGCACAATGTTAAAACGTGATGCGGGAAAATTCGAGGAGAAGTCTATTGAAGGTTATATCTTGGGCTATGCATCGCCTAAGAAACATGTCTTTAGTTTTTCTTAAGTTTGTGTTGAACAATGGTACCATGTAGACTGTCAAAGCTACACAACACCTCCTACTGGCAAGGGTCCTGATTGGATGTTCAATTGTGAGAGTTTATTAAACTCTTTTACTCCCATTGTTGATCTCCCTGATGAAGAGTTGGTGCGAACTTACTTGGAATATCAAATGTTTTCAACACCGAGAGCTTCTAGTTATCCTGATGCAATTAATGATGATTATCCTGAAATATCTGAGGCAGTTTCTATTTCGTCGGATGATGGTCATCTTTTTTATTCTATTTCTGCTCCATTTGTGGATAATCATGAGGTTGGGGAATAATCTCTTAATGTTGATGAGACTGAAGTTGAGGAGAATCTCACTAACTTAAGTGATCATGTTATTGTGCCTGATAACCTGACACTATGGATTCACATGTATAATCCTCAGGACAACATCATTGGTGAACTCGATGTTGGTGTTCGTACGCGACATCAGATTGCTAATGCAAGTGATACTAACGTATTGTGTGCGTATGTTGATATGCATTCATCGGTAATCATGAGTATTGCTTAATACACTTGCTTCCTATCTCAATTGCAGCCGACAAGTTTTCCAATGGAACGTGAAGATTATTCATGGGTTGATGCAATGCAAGAGGAATTACAACAGTTATTCGACTGGGTGTATGGAATATCATCGATAAACCTGATCGGGTTAAGCTTATCCCGACCAAATGGGTCTTTGAAGGTAAGAAGGATGATCATGGGGTCGTAGTGAGAAATAAAGCATGTATAGTCGATCAAGGGTTTCATCAACAAGAAGGCATAGATTGCACAGAAGTGTATGCTTATGTTGCAAGACTGGAAGATATACACATATTTTTGGCCTATGCATCCTTCAAGAATATTAATGTATATCATATGGACGTTAAGAGTAAATTTCTTAATGGGAAACTTCATGATGAGGTGTTCATGAAGCAGCCTCCTGGTTTTGAAGACCCTTATTATCCAGACTGCGTTTACCGCTTAAACAAGGCTCTTTATGGTCTACACCAAGCCCTGAGATTTTGGTACGACACGCTTGCAGACCATCTTACTGTTTATGTCGATGACATAAACCTATTCTACAAGAGGGACTATGGATTGTAACCTATTCTATAAGACTGTCGGAGAATATCATCTCTTTGTCCAGATTTATGTCGATGACATTATATCTGGCTCATAAAATGACAAGCTTTGTAAGGACTTTGAAAAAAAGATGCAGACCAAGTTCGAGATGAGCTCGATGGGGGAGATGAATTTCTTTCTAGGGTTGCAGGTTCAACAGTCGGACGTTGGAATTTTAGTTCATCAGACGAAGTATGTGAACGATGTCTAGAGCTGATTCAAGATAACAGGCGGAAAAGTCCTTTCTACTCCTTTTCTCGTGGGTCATAATTTGTCATTGGACGAATTAGAGGATACCGTTGATACGACCCTTTACCGAGCTATGATAGGTTCTTTAATGTATCTAATTAATTCACATCCTGATATTATGTTTGTTTTTTGTTAGTGTGCCAGGTATCAAGCGAGTCCCCAAGTGACTCATCTGGCGGCGGTGAAGTGTATATTTCACTATCTGAGGGGTAATCCTGACATCGGGTTATGGTATCCTAAGGATGATAGTATCGACCTTACTGCTTTTGGATTTGGATTATGGGGGATACAAGATCAAATTCAAGTCTACTACAGCGGGTTTTTTCAGTTTCTAGGAAGCCGACTTGTTTCCTGGCAGTGTAAGAAGCAGACAACGGTCTCCATTTCAACCGCAGAAGCAGAATATGTGGCAGCCTCGAGTTGCTGTTCACAGGTTTTATGGATCCAGCAACACTTGCGTGATTACGGTTTGAAGTTTCTTACTACTCCCATTTTTGTTGATAACTCAGCTGCTATTTGTATCACGAAGAACCCCGTGCACCACTCTAAAACGAAACATACTGCTATTAGATATCATTTTATTTATGACTACTATGAAAAGAAATTTATTGACATAGTGAAGGTGCACATGGATTTTTAGAAGGCAGACCTTTTTACCAAAGCATTTGATAAAACGAGATTTAACTTCTTGCTTAGTTTAAACGGTATAAAATCTCTTTCTAATATTCTTAAGCTCGAATAACCATTTTTTGTTTGTATAGTTTTGTTTTGTTTTCTTTAATATATTGGTTTTTGGGCGAGATAATGGGAAAAATACAAAAATATTGTGCTTTTAGTTTGTACAGAGAAAATCCAAAAACATTCAAATATTTCAAAAATACAAAAACATTAAAAAATTGTGCTCCTCAAAAATGAGACTTGAAGCAAAAAGAGAATATGATTGTACATTGGTCATTTTATACTGAAATTTCAGTATAAAAACAGGCTTAAAAGACTGAGGTCTTAACTGCATTAGTGTATTGGTAGTTCTTAAACAAACAACTAGGGTAACTTATGTGATATAAACATAAAATTGCCATATTGAAAGAGGTGTTGTCTCTTTCAAAAGACTTGGTAATAAAGGCAGAAAAATAATAACATGTCATACTCAAGCCTTACATCCGTTTGATCACCAAAATCAAATTTTTAAAATAAAAGCATCTAGTTTAGGGTTAACACTTCAATGATGTATGGTCTTATTGCCTCAAATCTTGTATTTATGGGATGCATCCAGTATTTGTACGTTGTGAGTCTTTATGCAGATTATTATATGGGTGTTCATAATCTAAATACTTAAATGCTTTAAGAGCGAACCATAAATCAATAAACTTGATCACTGATGTACTTCGTACAAACTCAAGACTGACTTGATCAAAATCCGATGTCATTCATACATTGTACCTCCCTTGCGTGCGTCTTAATAAAAATAAGAAACGGACCCCTGGGGATACAATGTCTGTAAGCAAAACAGGTGAACTTGTGCATACTCATTCATAGTAAAGGAAGCTTGGTGTATTGCTTCATAACTGGAGTATACATTGTAGTGGGGATTATGAACTAAGATTACTCAAACAATGTAAGTCATGTTGGGGTGACATGGTCAAAATCAAAATAAGCCCAAACTGAGATTAGAGGCTGATAGTTTATGATATTCTGTGCCTTATTTAAATCTTAATCATATCACGAAAATACTTGAAAGTTTGTTATAAGATTTAAGTGGACAACATTATCAATGACCGACTTGACACCAGTCATAATAATGCCAAAGAATAAACATGTTATGGAGGACTACTTGATCAATATGATTCTCTGCTCGACTCACAAAAATATGTACTGTTTTCATAGTTTAGCTTTCATATTTGTTTTAGATGTAATTGGTTTTAATTCGTAAATATTCGAAAATTAAAAATATTTTAATTATACTTTATTTTCGAATTCCGAGCTAAAGAATAATTTTGAAAAAAAATACAAAAAAAAATTTTCACGGTTTTTAAGTTATGTGTTTTCTCATAAAACATTGTAAGGTGTTTGTTTTACCTCTTGTGGTAACAATTTTTAGGTAATGTTTATCAAAACACAGGTTTTGATACATATTTAATCATTGGAATGTTGAAATGAAATTTCATTTTAACATTTTTATTTAATACCCCATTCGTTAAACTGTTGTAACAAAATGGAACCCATTTGTTAACTTAATTGATAACTAATGAAAGTCATTCGCTGTGAAATTTGATAACGAATGTAACCAAATTGTTATAGTTCATTCGCTTCCTCTGTTCTGATAACGAATGACAACATTCGCTATGGTTGAGATAACGAATTAATGACAAATAGATTTGCAATTCATTGTGTTGATAAGTTAAAGCTTGATTCGTTAACTTTTGTTAACGAATGAATATACGGATGGATGGTCATTCGTCGGTTTTGAGCTAACGAATGGGCCTATTCGTATACATGGGTTTGCGTGTAAACTGTACGATATATAAACCCAAATGAAGACGAATGGTCTTCATTCACTTTCTCGACATTCACAAACACTTAAAGAACCTCTAGCAAATATTTCTGAAAATTTTAACCTTTTCTAAATCGATTTTCATCAATCAATTCGTGTTCCTAACGTAAAGACGAAAAAAACGACATCATTTTCGTCAAATTTGATAAAAATTTTAGGGGTTAATTAGGTTTTTAATTGAACTTACTATATTTGAATCAAATGAACAAATTAAACATCAATGATTGATCTATCAGTTGATTAGAGTTGTTAGGCGATGGTCTTACGAGTCTAACAATAGCAAATATACAATGATTCAAGTTGTTGTTTCAGTTAGATTGAAATTTTGAATTACATGTTTGACTATTCCGATGCGTTCAATTTGGACTTTAAATTTTGAGAGTCAAATTTTGATATATACCTAGGATATTCGTTATGAATAATGAATGGGGTTCCATTCGTGCTACATTATAACAAATAATTCTTCATTTGTCTATTATATGTAATGAATGGACTTAGTCGTTAATAATCCATTCGTTAATAAGTCATTCATTATTTTATTCTATAACGAATCTTCTCATTTGTTATGACGAATGGACTCGTTCGTCATAACGAATGGATAACGAATAAGCCTTATCATTTTAACCAGAATACAAATTTCACTAAGTGTGAGTGAAATATATATTTATGAGGTTTAGTTTTACTAATGTTCGGGTTTGTGTCACAGATAGGGATGAAGACCATATTGTTGATGCACCAGCACAATAAAACCCGGTTGTTTAAGAGGCACTATAAGCTCAAGCATCACAAGCTGCACCTGCTGTTGCTGAACTAACATATGATAGAAAGCACAACATCTGTGCATTCTTGCTAGATGACTTCGTGGGACATGATATCTTTGGGGAAATAATCACTTTCTTACGCCGCTCACATATTCACAATGCTATATCTGTTGATGTTCCAGTACATTTCAGCATTATCCGTCCATTTTGGGATAATGCAAGATACGTTGATGCAGAGAAGCACATTGTTGCTGAGGTACAGAACAAGAAGATCGTAATAGATGATGATGTGATACGAAAGGTCCTCCGATTTTCTGATACGGTTGGTCACCCGTGTGAGTTTCATAAGACGACGATCTGAGGGTTATTTCAAAGATTATACTACAAGGTCGAGCTTGACCGTTCATAATACAACAAGGCGTACTTGTGTGAACAATACAAGTACCTGCTTCATCTTATTTTTTTTGCCATGGTGGACGGAAAGGAGGATTCGACGAGTGTAGAATCATGTTGCAGTCTGCCTTTGTCCCTCTTATTTTGAACAAGACGTTCAACTTCTCAAAGTTAATTTTCTATAATCTGAAGGAATATTGCTTGGTTCGTCATCGCAAGAACAAGTTCTTGACGAATCCTTGGTTCTTGCAACTGATTATTAATGATCTGATTCCAAATAGGGTATTTGATCTGCCGTTGGTAAATGATGGGATGGTTTTGGATCACATGACGAAGGATACGATGAAATGAATGAAGATGTATCAGAATCATTATCCTTAGAACATACTAAGGTTCAAGAGATTCATAGGTCATTTGGCGAGATCGGATTATGTATGTCCGCCTAACGATCATTGGACTCACGACGACTCTGATTTGGAACGTGATGGTGGACCAGGTGGGAACGATGATGGGAATGATTATGGTAGTGGAGGTGATGGAGGTCATGGTGGTTATGTTGATAGTCAAGTGATTGTGCCAGCTAGTTCTGAGGCTACTCAACGTAAATGAAAGGGTAAAACACTAATGAAGGAGAAACCGAAGAAGATGCGGACTCATAGAGGTAGTGGAGTTGAGATTGGTCCATTTGTACCAAGGTTCGTCAGTTCCACAACAAATACCGGTAGTTTCAACTATTGTTATTAACGCGGCTATTACATTTACGACGGCATCATCTGATCCGAGGTTTGCTTCGATTCCACGATCGATGCTATCTCCAATGCCGACATCTCCTACTACAACAATTGCTACAAGTCCAACGCTGATGCCTACAACAATATAGACTATGGACTTTTCATATATGCCATTCAATATTCCACAAATCCCGATGCAGCTACCTCCTCCAACATGGTTAAATTTCCTAGTTCCTCAACAAATGGCAATGTTGTTGAACTTAATACATCTTTAGTAGAACCAAATAGTTGCTGATAGACAGTTCTAAGAGCATATGAGACTAGATCAACGCAAAATGGTGAGTCACATCTCTTATTGTCAAAAAGAGAATCTTGAGCTACGTGCCATTGTTACTGCTTAGGGGGGAGAAGCTGAAAGAGCAAGAAACGTTATCTTTCAACTAACGTGCAAAGATGATATGTTGAAGAGGTTGAAGGGTAACGATGACGATAAAGACCCTGATGCTGGCAAAAGCGGTGGTGAGCAGCAACAACAGAAAGGTACATCTGCTGGTGTGTAAGTACTGAGGGTAATGACATGTAGTTGGTAGTGTATCAAGACACTACTAACGTGAAACCCATTGAGTCGATCAAGGCTAACACGTTCTATTTACAGACAACAAGCATGGTTTTGTCATGAGCACGACAAACGTAGATGAGATCGAGGAAGGGGAATTCGTTGATTATACTTTATCCCAAGATCAAATCTCATTATTGATCGGTTTGAATGAAGAGGAGTTGGATGCGTTGGAGAATTATGAGGATGTTGAAATTATGGATGACAATTGTCACACCCTCAAAATCCACTAAAGGAGTTTTACCGTCAGAGGGTGTGAACTAACAGGATCGGATTCATTAGTTATAATCAAACCATAAAACAATGTTTTCAAACCACGAAAACGTTTACGAGTAATTAAATGCGGAAGCGTAAAAAACCATAAAACAAATGTTGCATCACGCAGGACGACTTAAACCCAATGATAACAGTTTTAAAATAGTTGGCATAACAAAAGCGTTTCAAGCAATGCATGATCCTATACCGCTTGCCCGCCTCGGCTACATGAGAATAACATACTAAAAGTGTCAACACGGGGTTGGTGAGTTCACAAGTTTATATAAAATAAAGCGTTTAGCGTTTTGCGTTCAGCGTTTTGCGTTACCAGATAGTGTTAAATCAATTATATATCTATAGGTAGCTAGCCTATAAAACATGTATTACTAAGTGTTCGACACCGAAGCTGACTGTTTATCATTTGCCTTGCCACCAGGTCTATCCCGACCATGGTATGTGTTTAGCCTAGATAACACCCACTCGACCTCCAGTCAAGTTTAGCGTTGGGTGGGGTTTGTCAAACCCAGTAGTACTACTCAACAATGACTCGCTATTATCCAATATTAAACGGTTCGATGTGAAAGTAGGACTTTAGTTATTGCGTTTGCCACTTAGTGTTTACAAGTGATACATCATTTATATTAACAAAATCTAAAATGCGTTTTCGGAGTATGTTATCTCCCCAGGTGAAAAGCGTTTGAAAATAGTTTAGAGGGGTAAGTGAAACTCACTGTTTGCGAAGAATTCCCAAAATAAATCACCAAAGGTTGCGCGTCACAGAAAAACTCTCTCTAGCGTTCTAAAACAACAAAGAGATTTTTCTAAGTGTCGGAACTATTATCGAGTCTCTAGACCCGGCACATAATACCTATGCACACAATGTGTTTCGTGTTTCGTTTGTGAATCGTGTGTGACATTAACAAGTACATTTGTGATACAATACATGTGTGAACAATTATTTACGTGTCATGTATTAATATTGTACATCACTAGCAACTATTCCCCGCAGGGGCAATTTGGTCAAAACACCACAACTATTTAGCAAGTATTCCCCGCAGGGGCAATTTGGTCAAAACATAGCAATTAACTAGCAATTATCATGTTTCATGCATTTTCACAAAATTCAGCAGCTAGTTTCACCGAGACAGAAATTCTACTTGAAAGATTATACTATACCACTGATCATAGCATCTCAATTAATTCATCAAAAATCATCACAAAAGCATACATGTCTTAGGTTTCCAGAACATATTTTATTATATTTTTATTCCACATAGGTTTCTCACAATAATCAAATCATTACAGCAAACTCATAACAGTCAAATTCATGCGCAACAGAATGTTATTTGAAATTCCCATTAAACGAAAAATCCAACAAATGCAAGACCACTTGGGTTAGGTTCCTGACTCAACAAGACAACTTCCAGAAGTAGAACCAACCCAATTGGTCTCGTAGTTCATGCGATATAACATTTACAAAACAACCTAACAGCAGGTCTAACAACTCAGCTTTGCACAACGTTTTTGTAAAATCATAAAAGTTAACTTTTACACGTCCAAAAATTGCAAATTTATATTCTTTAGAAACTAGACTCAACCTAGTTTACTGTAGTATCAATAATCTCAACCAATTTTTAAATTTACACCCCAATACAGTCAATTGAACATCAACAACACAATCTGTCCAGAAACTGTTTGCAACAAAACTCAACATATTAACCATCTATTGACCACAAATCATTCATATAACATTCTAGACCCCATAACCACTATCCATGCATATCAATTACTCCATTCATACATGGGTAGGGTTTTATTTGATCTCAAAATCAAAGACACAACAATTAACATGTAACAATATCAGTTCTAGTTATCAAATCATCATCAATACATCATCAAATCAAACGAATCATATGAGCACATTATATGAAGATTTTCGGAACCTAGGGTTCACAATTATACCTTCA
>NW_027498631.1:0-70877 GCF_021521415.1 Bidens hawaiensis
GATCGGAGATGAACACACACTTCCAATTATAAATGCTTTAAAGCGCAAGGGTGGACCAATGCCCAGTGAACCGTTGAAAATCTTGGGTTCCTTAGAAAAAATCTTGGGGTTAAAATCCCACTTGTGACAAAAATAAAGGTTCCAGGCTAGTTCTTAGGGTTTTTTTATCTATGACGAGTTTCATTCTGAGAGACATTGAAGATGATCGGGTAAGGCAGTAGTATCCAAATTGTCATTCAAATTTATAGGAAGTGAACATGAACTTTTGAAATATATAAAAAAAACACTATATTTTCTCTTTCTTCCTCTCATAACACCTTAAACCACTTTTCACATTATACAACCATCCCTTATAAAATTTAAGGGACAGAATGTGAGTGCTCTTAGACTTCAAAAGAACAATAAAGAATTTGATAAAGGAAAGAGTAGTGGGTCATGTTTTGTCCACTCAAAAGCCAAATTTGCATTATTATTATTATTATTATTAATTTTTAAAATTATGTATTGTAGACAATCAAATAATAATAATTTTCATTGTTGCTACAACGAATATAACGAACAATGAGGTTTAAGAGTGTGATCCTATCGAAGCTTCCTTGTTTCTGCAAATAATCAAAGAAAAGCACGACCGGTTAGTCTCAGGGTGAGAGGGGGTCTCCTGCGATTTATTATTATTATTATTATTTACTTTTAAAATTATGTATTATAGAGAATCAAATAATTATTATTATTATTATCATTATTGCTACAACGAATATAGCAAACAATGATAGTATGACGGTTCAAGAGTGTGATCCTATCGAAGCTTCCCTGTTTCTGCAAAGAATCAAAGAAACGCTCCGACCGATTAGTCTCACCGCAGAAGGGGGGTCTCCTACGATCAACCTCCAGCGTAAGAATAAGTAATATGGTCTTTAGGTTGATAAGTATAAAGAGAGAGTACGAAGAGAATAGAGTGATTTGGAATGATAATACTTTTGGTGGAGTGTCATATTTATTGGCAGTCAGAAGCTTCTTTAGGGAAGTTAAAGCTTCTTAGGTAGAAAATGTCAGCTCTCCCTTAAGCTCATGCAGACTGGACGCATGCCAGTGTAACTTGCGCTCAACTTATATTTTGTCTTGTAGTTGCTTTTACTTTATGGAAGGCGTCAACTTTTGGTTAGTTGTGACTTTATCTGACATTACTGTAGCATGCACTTCTTTGTTAAATTATGAGTCTTGTTGGGCAAGTGTCAAGCTTCCCCATCTGGTAGCTTATGCTTGCTGCTCTTTTATTCCAAAGCTTCCCTAGCTTGTGAGCTGCTTCTTTATTGTTAAGCTTATGGGTGAGTAAGGGTACCCACGTCATCAGCCCTCAATCATAAGTATTCAGAATGTAATGATGAATGCTTGTGAATCAACTCTTTTTCATTATCCCCCTTGGGTGTTTAATGCGTCTGGGCTTAGCAGCATACCTTTTCATAGACCAAAGCATTACCCATTTTTCTTTGTTGGGCTTCATTATAGGGAAGCCCAAGAGCTCAAAAATGTTTCCATGACATGTGGTCCAGAAGCTGGAATCTAAAAAACCTTAATGTATCGTTTATGAAACAATAGGGTGGAAACTAGAAGCTTCGTAATGACCTGTAGGTCATTATTGTTTATATTAGTATGACGCATGATGCCAACTGCGTTTGATCGATTAGACCCCTACATCAAGAGGTCGTTATAATGGGGTTCTGGTCGCGTATCTTGGCTTGCTCAAAGGCTGGCCATTAGCTGGTCTAACCGGCTGGTTCTTTCGGTTCAATCCTGATTCTTCTGGGTTCTTTCGGTTCAATCCTGATTCGTCTGGGTTTCTCATTTTAGCTCATTTTAACTCGTTTTTGCCCTTTTCAACCAAATTCCACTTCCGGAACCTACAAAACTCAAATATGTTAGTATTATGCAAATCTTAACTAAAAACAAGCAAAAACTAATAAAATAATACAGCAAATACACAAGGGAAATATATATAAATATCAGTATATCAAACCATGAGTAAGCTTACAACTTTATTACAAAAAAGTAAAGATGTTTTTGCATGGTTTCCAAACGACATGACAGGGGTTCCAAGGGAATATGTTGAACATTCCTTGAACATCTCACCGACACATAAACCATTCGCCCAAAAGAAGAGACACCTGGCTGCTGAAAGAAGCTTAGCTGTCTACAATGAGGTGAACAAGCTCGTCAAAGCCAACATACTCTAAAGGGAAAGATACCATTCTTGGATTTCTAACCCAGTTATGGTTAAAAAATCTGACGGATCTCAACAAAGCTTTTCACAAGGATAGCTACCCCCTACCTGAGATAGACTGGAAGGTAAATTCCCTTATAGGCTTCCAATACAAATACTTCTTGGATGCTTACAAAGGCTACCACCAGATCTTAATGAAGATTGAAGACTAAGAAAAGACCATATTCCACACTGATAATGGAATCTTCTACTAGAAAAAAATGCCTTTTGGCTTGAAGAATGTCGGTGGCCACATACCAACGATTGATCGACAACACCTTCTCGAATCAAAATTGAAAGGAACATGGAAGCTTATGTTAATGACTTCGTTATAAAAAGCTAAAGTGAGAAAGAAATTCTCAATGACATCAAAGAGACATTCCAAATTCTTAGATGCATCAACATGAATCTCAATACAGTAAAATGCTTAATTGGATTCGAAGAAGGTAAATTATTGGGTCATTTAATAGATAAAGCATAAAAGCTAACCCAAGTAAGGTACACGATGTTCTTAATTTACATTATTCAAAAACAAAGAAGGAGGTTCAAAACCTCAGTGATAAGATTGTTGCACTCAAACGATTCCTTTCAAAATCAGCAGAAAAGTCTTTACCCTTCTTAATAAATTTTTCGGCCAATTTCTTATTGTATAGGTTTTTATAATATTGAATGTTGATTTATGGCCAACAGGTTTTCTGGCCTGCTCTCTCTTTTAATTTGACCCACGCTTAACACATACAATAACCCATTTAGTCAAGCCTGCTACACTTTATTTTCTTAAAATTGACAGAAAGCAAAATCAGCAAATACTATTATGTGCCTTGTGACCTAGCAATATATTAACTTTTTTTTATAGATGTAAATACATTATAATATGCATTCAAGCTTTATTTATAATTCAGCGTCCTTACAAACATATATATGGTCTGGTTCCGGTACATAACAAAAGTCGCCTAAAAATGGTATGAAGCAATAAGAAAACGACACATGAACGCATGTGACGTACGGTAATTTGCATAATTATGTAGTTGTATAATATGTAGGTATAATAATGAAAAAATAAAAGTCAACAAAGGAAGAAGCCTTTTACCTCTCCCTCTTAACATTAATTATGTAGTTGTATAATATGTAGGTATAATAATGAAAAATAAAAGTCAACAAAGGAAGAAGCCTTTTACCTCTCCCTCTTAACATTAATTTTCAATTAACTTCGAAACTATCAATGCCTTACCACCACGTGTTATGGCTAGGGGGTCGGCACCCACTTGCCATGTAAGCCAAATTCCACTAAAGAGAAGTTTTCTCATTTAAGGAGTTTTGGGTAGGCTGTAAACGAACCGAACGAACACGAATAAGGCCTTGTTTGTGTTCGTTCGTTAAAGAAATAATGTGTTCACGAATGGTTCACGAAAACTTACCGAACGAGATTTTATGTTCGTGTTCATTCATTAAGGAAATTAATGTGTTCACGAACGGTTCACGAACATGAACGAACACAAATAAAATCAGCATATCCTAGAGATTAAAACCGATGTATTCATCAATGTAAATAATGAAAACATGTAAATGAATTGAACGAACACAAACAAGGCCATGTTCGTATTTG
The DNA here is from genome assembly GCF_021521415.1 of Bidens hawaiensis. Classification (NCBI taxonomy): domain Eukaryota; kingdom Viridiplantae; phylum Streptophyta; class Magnoliopsida; order Asterales; family Asteraceae; genus Bidens; species Bidens hawaiensis. Next base: position 3,864 of record NW_027498631.1, read on the forward strand.
TTTATTTAACTTTAAACGAACACGAACACTTAATCGAGCAAATATTACCGTTCATGTTCGTTTATTTAAAAATGAACATTTGTGTTCGTTTGCTTAAAATCTAAACGAATATAATTGAACAAAGATAAATGAATATATATAAACACAAACAAACATCAAATCATAAATGAAAACTCTTAAATGAAGAAAAATTAGCAAATATAAAACTTTTGGTAGATGACTCATCCAAACAATATTTAGTTATTTTTTATTAATACATAAACAAACATAAATAAACAGACAGGAACGAACATAAACGAACGTTAATGAACATAAATGAACGAACGGAACATGATGTTCGTGCGTTTAATTAAACGAACACAACTTTTGTTCATGTTCGTTCGTTTATTAAATAAACGAACATAAACAAACTTCCCGCCAAACAGTTCACCGAACGTTTGGTTCGTTTACAAGCCTAGTTTTGGGTATGGGAGATAAAATAAGATTTTAGATATACCCGTGGCTCACTCCCATCCCTTTAAAAGAAGTTTTCCCAAATCTGTTTTTGATCGTAAAGGATAAAGTTTGTTTAACTCAGTCTTGTTTAGAGGTTGTTGACGGGAATATAGTTTGGAAATGGAGGTGGAAACATTCAAGCCTGAATCAAAGTGAGACCAATCAGCTGTCGGTTTGTTTAAATATGTTGCAGTTGGTTATTGTTAATAACACCCCAGACCGTTGGATATGGGATAACGATTTAGCAGGTATTTTCACTGTTGCTTCCATGAAACAAATTCTTTTCAAAAACTCCAACATGTCTGTCCCATTTACTATAAAGTGGAATAGTTTGGTTCCGATTAAGGTCAACATTCTTGCTTGGAACGCGGAAATGGATAGCCTTCTGACTAATGTGGCTCTCGTTAAAAGAAATGTTGACGTGGGATCTACTTGTTGTCTTTGTGGCGATTACGAGGAGACTAGTGACCACCTTTTCTCCTCGTGTTATTTTCCACGTTAATTTGGAAATTTGTTAGTAATTGGTGTAATATTTCTTCGATTTTCGCTTTCTCGGTCCGGGGATTTACTTACCATTCATGAATACAACAACTTGGGGCTCAAGAAAAATAAGGTGCTTTATGGTATAATACTTACAGCGTGATGGTGTATATGGAAGACCCAGAACGAGGCGATTTTTCAAAACAAGACGGCTAGCATCTCCAAAACGATAGAGAACATCAAATCTATAGGTTTTCTTTGGATTAAAAATCGGTCATCCTTTAAAAATTTGCTTTGGAAAGATTGGTGTAAATTTGAGCTGTAAGCTTTCTTTGTTGTTTGTTTGCTAGCTTGTTGCTAGTTTGTGATTTATGAAATTTGTTGTTAAAAAAAATGTAAGCCAAATTCCATTCTCAAACCCATAACACCCCTTAGGCACCACTCTCTTACCTGTTTCCTCACCAATATGTTTACGCCCAAAGGGCAAACTAATGTGAGGTCCACTCCCGTAAATCAAAATTTTATAATTTAAAATGTTAAGGTTGATTTAAAGTTTTGAATCAACCTTAACATGGAGTCGTATTGTTTTAGGGACTGAACCTATATACAGAAAGATATAGCGTCTTGTTGCCCATTGAGCAATATGGCCTAGGAGCTCATCTCTTTACATGAGTAGGAACTACGCGGGACTCATGGAGTCCAGTGTGAAGGGGCTCACCCTTAGATAGGATAATAAACAAGTTTGTTACTCAAAATATAAAATCATTCATTGATCTTTCCATTTTTATTAATTCAAAACAATTGTTACAAGGACTTGAAATGTCGTCCTAAACTAAGAACTTTAAATTATCCTCCCAATAGCAAATTAGAATTATTTTCTTCTTACTGTAAAAATGCATGAATTTTTAGACATTTCCGGTTTTCCAAAACCAAATTCAGATTTACCCTGTAAAAGATGACGTCATATAACAACTTAGAGATTCAATATTATATCAATTTTCTTATCAAGAATATTCTATTTATCGTTTATGCTTCTGTTCTAACAGTAGTCAAATATCTATTGCCCACTTACTTTACCAAACCAAGAATATAAATAAAGAATATATCATGAAGCGACGTACTAGCTAATTGCTATTATGTGGTGCATCCATATAGAGATGCGCATGAATACCAGTAAAAATAGAGATCTTATCTCCCTCTAATTACCAACAACCCTAATTTCCAGTCCGACAGAAGCAGCTTCAGGAGCCAAGGGATCTCCTCATAGCTTAAAAACTTCACTGCATCAGGATCATACCAAAAGAATCCAAAATCATGAACCTGAAATTAATTGCAAAACCTTTATATTATAATCACTGCAAACTGTCAAACACATGAATATTCTATTCATAAACCAACTCACAGAGTCTCTGTATATCGGATAGACCAGAATCTCTCACGGTTAACAAACATAGCTTCAGCTGTCACAAGATCTAGAAAACACACCAATCAAATTTAAGGTGTTGTCTCCATAATGCAATTATTCAATTACTAAAAAAGTTAGGCAATGGTTATTCAAACACATTTTTTTGGATATTCACACACCCTCCTAACACAATATTATCTCTATATACACCCTATAAAGGGTGTATGAATAACACATCCCAAAAGTTAACTTAATTAGTAGTTACCTGGTTTAACAACATGGTGATTAGTTAGAATAATTCCCCGACAACCTAACTTATATCGGAGAGCCACTTGCAATCAACAACTTCATGTTCAACGTAAGGTGAGATTCTCAAACCGAATCTTGTATCCATTTAACCCATTTTTTTTCTTGTAAATCAAATTCTATAAAAGCCAATAATAGATTTCTTGCCTACCTATTCGATCAATTTGTTGAAACGGAATATTACGAAAAAGACCATCTGGTAAGTAATTTGTTGTCTTCAGTAGAATTAATCTGTAAAAAGATTGAATTGAACGGTTGTTTACAGTCTACGTCATCCACTTCATACCATGACCACCATCGCCGGAACCCTAATCCCTCCTGGTCATGTTCTTCTAGGCCAACAGATGGTGGTGTGTGTTGCCCTTTTTTACTGATGTAGTGGTAGATAGAGAAAGTAATATTGAAGATGAATAAGAGAGGCTAGTGGAGGAAACGAAAATAGAGAGGCAGGATTGAACTGATACCCGTGAAGAAGAAGAGAAATTGTTACAACCCGTTTAAAGTAAACGGGTCTCGCCTAACCCGGTTGAGACAAAAACGGGCTAAATGAAAGAGACCACCATTTGGAAATTAAGCAATCTGGTGACTTTAGAAGGGGTAGGGAGCGACGTGAAAGCGATACGTAGGATTTTATGGTAGACAATTATATAGATAGTTAGATAGTTAAATATATTTGACTAATATATCCAAAATTTAAATATTAAATATTGATTACCTTTCAAAAGAGGAAAATATAAACATTAAAAAAAACTATAATTACTCTTTAGAAGAAAAAGAATTATTCATTATTCTTTCATTAGATATTTTTCGAGTATTACATAAATTAAAGAAGATTATGCAATAAACTATATATATACTTTACATAATTATATTAAAAAAATTGAACGAGCAACCAAAGTATTTTATTATATTTTAAAGTAACTTATTTCTTTTAACCGTTAGAAAAATGACTAAATACGCTGACACCTAAGAAGATCGCAAAGTTAGGATTAAATATTTTTCATTATGATTAATTAGGGGTAATGGAAAATCTTCAAAAGGTTTGTGACTTGAAATTTATTTGAATTGGCTCAATTTGTAGCCGAGCTAAGTTCAAATTGACCCTACTCAATTTGAATTCAAACTCGGCCAATCCAGCTCAAATTAAAATCAAGTGATTATAGCCTAACATATATGGTTAATGTACGTTAACAATAGTGATCATGATAAAATAAAAATTGGGTGTATAAGACACGTTAAGACTCATGGTTACTCCTACTCATAGTGATTTAAGTAAATATTATGTCTCATCAAGACCCATTTTGACATAGTACAAAAATGTGGTCGAACATAGTTAACAAAAGCGTAATAGTGGTCGGTTATAGTAAAATGCTTAAACATAGTCAAAATAAACGTAATAATGGTCGGTTATAGTGACAAATGGTTAAACATGGTCATTATTTTTAAACATTTGTGTATATGACCATTAATAAGTCGATAAGATATAGTGTTCATCATAGTAGATTTGGTAAGTTGTAACCAAAAATTTGACGTATAACCAAATTACGCTAATATATAATTTTTGAACTTTTGTTTCTACACTATACATGCAGCACTTTTAATTTACATACTTATAATATCAAAAATACCAAAAACATATATAAAAGTTTTAGGATTACCATTTATAGTTTTATAAGCAAAGAATATTTTAATTACAAAAAGGAAATCAGTTTACAATAGTTATTATAGTTTTTCAGGTTTTAAAAGATCAGCAAATATAGTTTTTAAAAGATTGGGTTTTGCGATTCAAAAAGGAGTAGGCAGCGCAGCTTGTTGCCCGTTTGCCTTCTGTTTCGATGTAATCTAATAAACAATCATACAAGTTTTGAGGTTTTAAATTATCGTAATTACTAAGTTCCCTCCCAAAATTCGATACCATCAAAATTCCTTGTTTAATTTCGAAGCAGCTTTTAGAAGTTCCGTTGTTCCGGTAAACTTGAATTTCCACCACTGCAAACCTGAAATCTTATCCTAATATCTATAGCTTCTTCTTTCACAGCCCCATGCTCGAGCAAATACATTTTGTTTCTTCATCACAAACACTAAACCCTTCCCCAATGAGTCGATCTATTGCATAAGGGTGTTTAGATGAGCTTTTACGTTTTGTTTATTTACTTTTAAAAACAAAAGTTATTTGACAAAGCTTATTCAAAAGCTATAAAATAAACTTTTCAAAAGCGTTAAGAATTATATCTTCACTTTTTTTTTTTTGACAGAAGATTTAATGTAAAAAATAGTATACAATATCAATGTTAAGTTAAATAACACACGACATTAGTTTTTTTTTCTCATAATCTGATATGACTCAAAAGTGCAATAATGTTTTATTACATTAACTTATTGTCGGATTTTTCAGGTTAACCTGAATCCACCTTTTTTTTTTCTAAAAAAAACCCTATCTTAGTTATGATTCGGTTTTTTCGGATTAACATGATTAACCCTATTTAGACTTTTCAATCATATTCAACTAGACCTTGATTAGTTTATTTAGGTTTTTGTTAGGCTAGGTTAATCAAGTTTGGGTATTTTAGCTCTACTTGTCAAATGGTTAATATGAGAATACTACTTTACTACACTCTAATGTATTTTTTTTTTTGGTGGTGGTATTTGGAGAATCACTTGGTATGTCGTTTCATGAATGTTAAATGTAACTATAAATGTTGCCAAGAAAATATGACATATGTAAGGTGCCATTAGATACCGAAATTTTAGTAACACAAATAGTATATGCCGCTAAAAGTGTGTCATAAGAAAATATGGTATACGCAAGGTGCCACTAAATACTTAAAATTTTGTGACACAAATACTAAATGCCACTAAAATGTGTGCAAAACAAATATGACATACGCAAAGTGTCATTAAAACCTAAATTTTAGTGGCAAAAATGCTAAATGCCACTAAAAGTTTGTGCCAAGCATATATGGCATACACAAAGTACCACTAAGACCTAACATAGTGGCACAAAAGTTAAATGTCATTAAAAATACGTGCCAACAAATGACATTTATTTTGTGGTGGGGTATTATTGTTTCTGAAGTTGTTGATGAACGTTCTGCGCCTCGTTCGTCTAAGGCTACTGATTCAGATAGTACATCAGATGGTGTTGAAGATACTTGTCATTATCTGGCTTTACAATGACGAATTCATGCTGGTAAGAAAATGAAGCGACCTGCTGGTTATGATGATTATGATTTTTATGTTGTTAGTGGTGAAGAGTCAGAGGCAGAATAGTTTATGGTGGTAACTAGTGTTTTTGTATCACAGTCAGTAACTAGTGTTTCGGTTGCTGATGTAAGTGTTGGTTTAGCTCAAGGTGGTATTTCTATGGTAGCTCAGGATGCACCGGTTATTATGTCTATGATGTAAGATGAGGTTGATGAATTTGAATGGGAAGAGCAACCCATATGGAAAGAAGGGGTGTCCTAAGTGGTTCATTAAGAGAAAGAAGGCAGTTGTCCCTGTTACATTCAAGAAGTCTTATGATATCAAGGGGTTTTGTGAATCGAAGAAAGATATCATAAGTTGGATTTTTGATAAAAGTTGAAGTTGATTGTCTTGAAAAGATATGATGGGATTCATTGCTTTCCAAGGTTTTTGAGATCGTTTAATACCTTACCTGAGTGTGAGGTTAAAGACTTGGCGAGAATGAAGATGATAAATTGGGGAAAGATAATTTTGTTGATTGGTCAAGAAAATTATTTGGAAAGAAGTTGCAAAGGAAAAGAAGTTTACTCTGCACAAGCCTAAAAAAGGGAAGTTTGTTGAAGATGTAGAGAGAGGTGTGAGATCAAACGGGAGACCATGAATGATGGTAAAATACAAACCCATTCGATGTTTGAAGAAGATACCGATGAAGCCGATACCTCATGATGTGATAAAGAGTATGAAACTTTGGGGTGTTTATAGTGAGATGGTTGAAGCGGTGATGGAAGATGAAGATGAGAAAGAGTTGTTGAGAGTGTATGATCCAATGCACTTGGTAAATCTTTGTAAATCTGATTTGCAGGCACTCCATGATATCATGATCTTTTATGATCCTGCATGGAGATCAGAGGAGAAGAAGTGCCAGTAGTAGTGTCGTTTGTGTGAGACACGGAGTTCATGCCGGAAGCTTTGCTTGAAGAAGATGTTGGTTTGCTGACTGAAGAAAAACAAGAAACAAATGCAGCTATTGCCAAGGGGGAGTTTGTTGGTGTATTTTGGTGTGTTAGTGCGTTATAGGTTTATCGTTAATCTTGTTTGTAAAAAACGATATGTTTTGTTTTGTGTTTTGTGGTTAAGTGGTTCAGTAAGTAGCTTAGTTAGGGTTTACGCAAAGTTAAATAACTTCACCTACCATGTAACAGGTTAAGATCTGTAGTATATAAACAAATCTTCGGCCTAGGGTATAAGTGGTTCCTTCCAGTCATTTTCCAAAGAACTTGTGATAATGCTTGTGGTGTATTGAAAGACACCAAGTTTTTTATTCAATACAAAGCAATCCTTTGATATATTGTCAATTGTTCTTGTGTTTCACTAATACTCGTAAGAAAAACTTAGGGGATTCCGCACCCTTTGAGTCTGTGATATACCCTGTAGCGGTCCATTCAAGGGACCTACAAAATGGATTGATGATGTTAATCCACTTAATTGGTTAATTACTTGTCAAGTGAGTGTGCAACATAACCTATTTTAAATAACTCTTGGATGTTATTACATGAGTTCTATAATTGTCCAAGAGTTGTGCGGGTTAAAACTTGGTAATTCAACGTTGTTAGTGCATGATTTGTTGTCCACAGTTGATCGAATAAGTTAAGGGCAGATCAGTCTTTATGCAATCATGTAATATGGCCCATTCGCTATGGATTGTATAGCGAATAAGGCTCATTTGTTAGACTAAGCTACTCCTCCGTTAAGAGTAGGAGCTCACACCCTAAGAGAGTAGCGTATGAAGGCTCATTCGTTAAAGTAATGCTCATTTGCTAAGGATGTTTTTCGAATGGGAAGCCATTCGTTATGGGATCACCTCATTCGTTAGTGTTACATAGCGAATGAGGTATGGGACTATAAATAGGTAAATCCTATTCTTTTGGCATATTGATTCAGTTTTATTTATTCTCCAAGTAACGTTATGCTGCCGGATTCTCTCTAGAACCGAGCTTAACTTATGTAATGTATGAACCTTTAATGTATCAATAAAGTATTCGTTGACGTATCGTTTCGTTTATTATTGATATATCCAATTACGACTAGATCTTGGCTCGTATAACATAATATCGTTTTCTCAATTGGTATCAGAGAAAACTGTTGCTCGTGATACTCCAATTCGTTGCAAAACTGGCAACCAAGGTTAAAGCTCACTTGGGATCTATTCATCTGACTGTATGTAGAGTTTGGATGTTGTCTATAAACTTGTGTTGGTTGGTATCTGTTGGGTGGACGGAGAAAAAGTTTACTGATATGACCAACGAAGAAAACAAATCCTACGAGATCGAAACAAAGGCTTATTCTACATTGACCATGGCATTACCAGACAAAACAATTTATCAAGTAAGCATCATTAAAGTATGTGCTTCCTTATTTCAACACTTGAAAATGAGGAGCATGGGGAATATAAAAGACAACAAGAAATCGATGCTAAAATTTAAATTCAGAAACTTTTGTTTGTTAAATGGAGAAACTGTGACTGAATTATTGACATGATTTTTCATTTGATCATGTCAAAATGCCTCCAAGTGAGATTGATCAGATTGATAATGTGAAGAATGCTTTACCATCTTCATATTCCATGTACTTTCTTGTGCTTAAAGAAAAACAGTTTATTTAAAAATGAAAAACTCACAGCTATGTACTTTGTTCAAAAATTAGAAGGAAGAGAGTTTGATTTGAAGTGTCAGAATTCTTCCGAAGATAATCAAGATCCAACTCTTTATGGAAGAGCACTTCCTTCAAGTAGTAATTATGTTCTGATCACAGCTTTTTATTCTCAAACAAGTTAAGAGGTTCCTCAAAGTGCTGAAGTTATTCCTAATGTATCTTTTTTGGTGTCTGAACCTGGTTTTTCATCTAGTTCGATTCCTCAAACTTCACAACCACCTCGAGCCATGATTTTGAACAAGCCGTTCAATTCTCCGAGATGGTGTTCTATCACTTGAAAGAGAATTGCATGGCGAGGAAGAATAAATTCTTAATGTATTCTCGTTTCTTGCAATTTATTATCAATCACCTCGAGCCTAGCTTATCTGATTAAAGACCCGGAGATCTCTGAAGATTTGTTGATACTCGAGCATATGAATGAAGACACGATGAGACGTATTAGAACATATCATGGTCAAACTGTTCAGACGAAGCCGGTGTTCAAAAGGTTGATTGGACATGTGGCTTGTGTTGATTGTGTTGATTATGTTTCTCCACCTAATGATCGTTAGATACAAGATGAATCGGATTCAGAACGTGAAGTTGGTGAAGGTGGCAACGATGGTTATGATGGTGGACTAGGACGGGATCAGGGTGTTGTTGAAGCACGTAAACGTAAGGCTAAAGGCAAAGCAATTGCTGTTGATAAGCCTGAGAAGAAGAGACCTCGTAGAGGTTCAGGTGTTGAGATTCCGGGATCACAACCAAGCATTCCAAGGGTTGTGGTATCTGATCTAACTAATGTATCTCTTGGTCTGGTGTTTACTAGTGCTCCAAGTACACTGGGAGTTACACTTATGACTACAACATTGTAACAACTCAGATTTTTCCTATAATATTTTTTTATACATTACCTGATCGTTTGTATGTTTGGGAAATTTTACCAAGAAAATATCGCGTTATTCAAGTTAATATTGTTTTATTATTATTTGTTATTACAAATATTTAATATGTTAATACAACTTTCAAATATATATGTTTTAACCCTAATCTAAACTTTAATCCCCTTTTGTTTCCATCTATATTCTCTAGGGACCAATTTGCAATTTCTATTATATTAACCCATCTAACCCATTTACCCAATTACCCATACCCGTTTAAGTTTCTTGAAGCTTAATTCTCGTCGTATACTTGGAATTGATTTGTGATTCTTGATCCTCTTACCTTAAATGGCCTCAACGACGTTGTTATTTGGAACAAGGATTGTTTGATATACGTTTTGATTATATTTTTAAACCAACCTAACTCGTTTATGTAACATTCGTTACTTTTCAAACCCGAAAACCCGACCCATTTTAAATTTTCAGTTTTGTTCTATATATATATATATATATTTCAAATTCGTTCATGTATTTGTATTTGTATTCGTTGGACCGACCCGTTTTGTCATTTTAATGTATCTCTTTTTGAAAGTTATCAATTCATATCATGTTCAATGATTTAAAGTTCATTTATGTTCACTTTTTATTCGTAATGTCCAATTAACGAATCACCGAGCCTTAAAAGTTTATAAAATAATCAAGTTCCGACATATACGAGTGTAAAACATAAACCAACCAAAGATATTAAAGTATATAAAGTTTTTATCGAGTTATATACATTTATAAAGTTCAAGGAGCAAAGGATAGACAAAGTTTAAAAATAAAACATATAAGTTATGATAGTTCAGGGGCTTAAAGTGTAAATTTCATTTAAAATAATAATAAAATAAAAGCCCAGCCCCTCCCCCCTCTCTTCTCCACGTTTTTCCGGTGCCCGGCCGGAATTCCGGCGAGTTTTTCTAGCAAAATGTAAAACGTCGTTTTAAACCTCGTTTTGATCCGTTAATCTAACCAAACGTCATCTCCACTAATACTAAATGATATTACGTGATTAATTTCATCATTTATAACTTAATTAACATCCTTTAATCCCAACCGATCGGATTTTTAAACCAAAATCATAATAACTCGATGTAAATACTAATCGATTCAATTGAACACATAAATATAATCCTAATCCTCATCTAAACGCTTTCCAAACATCAATATACACTAACATAATCTCTGTAATCACTAATTTGTTCACCCATTTACGATTTCGGCCAAGCTTTGTTCATCCTCTTCGCGGCACCATAAAAGGTAATTTTTATATCAATCGTTATAATTTTTACCTGATTAACAAATATTGAACGGACAAAAAGCGGATTTGGAGAATTGAAATTCTAGGGTTTCTTAGGATGAGGATGAACATAGAATATGTTTTTAAACTATTATTTCCATCTCTAAACAACAAAACTGATTTGGTCCAATGGTCGTGTATGTGTGTTGTGGCCATGGAGACCCGGGTTCGAACTCGGGTCACTCCAACATCTTTTTTATATTTTTCTTCAAAACCATGTTTTTAGACATAATAAATTATATATATATTTTAGAATTAGAATAAATCGAATAAAATCCTTTTTAATTAAATAAAAACTGTTTTAGTTTATTTTAACCTTTTCATCCGAAAAGCAAGCTTTTTCCAACCCGAAACGGTTGTTAAAACTCGTGAAATAAATAAGTAAATATATATACAAACTCGTCGTGAACTTTATAAATTCCAAACGCCAACATAATTATTCTCAAACTAAAATTCCGTTAAAAACCTATAACTCATAAACATTATAAATCCCAAACCCGTCAAGTTCGTTTAAAAAAAATAGTTTAACTTATATATATAGATATATGTTTGTATAGATATTTTCATTCATTAAACTTTAAAATCCGTTAACGTATTCCTTGTTCAAAATAAAAATCGTTAACACCAATATTTCCGTAACCTTTATAATATTCAAACTTGATATTAATCTCATAATTTAAACTAATATTAAATTCATAATTTATTCGTTAAAATTCTTTAAAGCTTAATTATAATATTGTATTATCCAAAACTCCATAAATTGATAAAAAATATACATTAAACACTTATAATTTCCGACAACCCGATTTATTTATTTATGTTTATAAATTGTTAGTTAATATTTTATTTTGTATATTCAATTCTAGTTCATGAAGTTCAATTGCTTCGGTTTCGTTTACGCACTTTCGGTTTTATTATAAGTTTGTCTTCAACTTCAAGGTGAGTTTCTCACACACCCTTTTTACTCTTTTACTACTTTTGGGGTAGCATATATATCCTATCCAAATTACAATTTCGTTTATTCATTATTTACAAACTACAATTCGCTACATGGACTTGTGTGTTTACTTGTTACTTGCTACAAATTACTTGCTTATGGATTACTTCAAGATAATATGATCATACGCCCCCCTTTGCGCTCAATACATTTGTTGTTATGAGTGGAAAAGGACCTCATTATCCGAGTACGTTGGTGCACAATCCCAACTGGAAAGGACATTACTTGCGCTTATCTGAGTACGCTGGTGCACAATCCCAGTTGGAAAGGATCTTACTTGCTCATTTACACTTGTTCATGGAATTGTATGATTTTTATGTACGCATATCAAAAACTTGTGTGAACTCACCAACTATTCGATTAGTTGGCTTTATTTTATATATATGCTACAAGTACTTTCGTTGAGGATGAATTGACGAAGATACTAGAAGTTAGGTTATTTAAATAATAAGCAAGAAGACATTTGTTTTGTTCTGTTTTCTTTGTTTTTGTTCATTTGATAAACTTGTGTACTTGGTATTTGAATGAATTAACAATAATATTGTCACTTAATAGTGTCACATGTGTTTTGAGCAATTTGTACGTCACACACAGGCGTTTCCGCTTTAGCCGGGGTGTTACAATTTAGCTAAATACCATATAGTGATCACTATAACCCAATTAATCTTGCCTGCACAATCCTTAGAGCATCTCCAGTTGAAGCCCCTTAGTTAATTTCATTACAAGCGTCTGCAAATACCCGTCCTTAATCGTTTTATGGCAGGCGATTGTTGATCTAATTAACCATCTATTTTTCAGTGTTTAAGGTAATCAATTCTTATGTTTAGACTCGTCATGATCTTCTGTACAATAACCCTCTGTCTAATTGACAATTAACAATCAATTAAACGGATTACGAATATAGGGTTTCATATAATTAACTAACCACCAGGCCCAGTTAGCTAGGGGGTGCGTGTTAAAACTCGTTGGCTGGGGGGCGCAGGTGCGCCCCGCCCGTTTTGGTTTTATTTTTGGTATAAATCCCTTAAACAAATATATTAATACTTTTATCAATTAAATTATATTATTAATATTATAAATATAATAACTAATTAGTATTTTCTTTAAAATCCAACATAATAACAAGTCGTTTTCCAAATCTTTGTTAAAAATCATATATATATATATATGATTTTTAACAATGATTCGGAAAACGACTTGTTATTATACACACACACACACACACACACACACACACACACACACATATAGGGGTGGTTCAAGAGAGAAGTCATTTTAATACGAGAAGTGCGAGAAGTGAATTAGAACTATTGATGATCTATGGACTACATTTATTATGGCATTGTTGTAATTATTGATGGTCTGATTTTAATGCTTTTAAACACAAAAAGGATAATGTTGTAATTTTGCATCAAATGTTGAAAATGGAAATGAAGATCCTTAATGGTAATCCCCCGTTTCATGCCTTCTTAATCCCAAAATTTCCAATTTTCCAAATTGACGGTGGACATCATTTTTCACATAGTGTACATGGTTTATTTATTTATGATATTCTTATATCCTTTTCGCATTCACTACTTATAATATATTTTTTTGCATTTTGTTTTTCATAACTTTTTTACTCGGTTAATTAATGATAATTAGTAATAATACATCAGACAAGCCTAATTTATAGCCTATATAATCATTGTTTGCATCCTACACATAATGTTTACATCCTACACAACATTTTAAAAACTACACATTTAACCCTATACAACCTACAAAAAATATCTACATCATGCATAACAACATATTCACACAACATTCAATCCTACACAGCCTACACAATATATATTTACATCCTACACAACATTTCAAATACTACACATTTAACCCTATACAACCTACTCAAAATATCTACATCATGCTTAACAAAATATTCACACAACATTCAATCCTACACAACCTACACAATATATATTTACATCCTACACAACATTTTAAACATTACACATTTAACCATATACAACCTACACAAAATATCTACATCATGCATAACAACATTTTCACACAATATTCAATCCTACACAAGCTACACAATATATATTTACATCCTACAAAACATTTGGAATGTTGTGTAGGATTGGATGTTGTGTGAATATATATCTTCTCAATAAATTACACATGATGTAATTGTATTATGTAGGTTATGTAGGGTTGAATGTTGTGTAAATATATAATGTATATTTATGTTATGTAGGATGTAATATATGGTTCGTTAATTTTTTTTAAAATTTTAAATGTTATTGAATTTTATATAATAATACAGGTTTGTTACGAACAAGATTTTGATAATATTTAATTTAATTAAAAATATATATAAAATTAAAATGAAAGAAGATTAGCAAGCTATAATGTTATATGATTGTTTTAAATTTAAATGACAAATAAATAATATACAAATAAAGGAATAACTATAAAATATTATTGTTTCAAGTATTTGTACGTGATCAAACAATGCATTCATGTTAACGTTTTGTTTAAATGTTGTAGTCTTTTTTTAGATTTAAATAATTTATTATATTAATAAAGGAATAAATCATAACATTTGAAATAAAACTTCTCATATAAAATAATTATGGGATTTTACCTTCCAACCCCTCCATTTAGAAAAAAAGAAAAAAGAATATGAAATTTCTTATTGGTTGAAGTCATTTCTCTCATTTCCTGCAATAATTTGATTTCTTTCTTTAACTTAAACACACACACACGTATATATATATATATATATATATATATGTATTGATAAAGGTTTTTATAATAAAGTTTTTAATAAGGTTTTTAATTTAAAATCCATAATTAAAATATAAATATATGTAAGTATAAGTGTTTATATTTATATGTATATATCAAGTTGATTTGTTAAAGATTTTAAACAAATAAAATATATATAAATATATAAAATGCATTTTTAGTTTAAAAATAAATATTTAAAACAAATCTCTTTATATAATCCATTCAAACATTATAAATATTTATTTATTTAAGTAGTTTATAAATATAAGTTTATATAATTAAAATTATACTATTTATTATAAACTTGATAAATTAAATTAATAAAGTTGATAATAAATTTATGTAACAAATAACACCCTATCATCGAAATACCAAACCTCTATCTAGTTTTTGATTTGTTATTCATCCGTATTTATTTTTCACAATTATTGTAATTAGGATTTCTCGTCGATTATTCCCGAAAAGCGTGATTTATCGCTTTCTTATCAAAACATTCCCGATTTGTTTACTTGATAAGGTGAGTATTTCACTCCTCTTTTTATTTATTTTAATTCTTTTTGGAGACATATGCGTATCTTATATAATTACCTATTATATAGTATTAAAAATTTCAATTGTTTATTCCTTGTATGTATATCAGTTTGATGCGTAACTTGCTATATGTTTATGTGTTTTATTTACCGCATTCGAACACGTCCATCATAGTAATAGTATGATCATACGACTGTCGTAGTGGCCGGCTGTAAGGCCCCGTTACCGGTGCCTCACGTTGGACGTTGGATTTTACTTATAAACACAGTTCTAAATAACAGAGTTAATTAAACTTTCAAGGAATATAAAAACTTTCATTTAACATTACATAATGATTCATAAGTTGTCTTTAAAAAAACATCTTGTCTTTTAGAATAAAGATCAATAACATTAAAAAAACTTGAGTCTTCAGATGCCAGTCTCTTGTTCGTCTGCCATGTGTCTCGCTCAAGCTGGCTGCCTCATTCTACTCACCTGCGTGCATACTAAAAGTCAGCTATGATGAGTGAGTTCTAGTTAATCAGGCGACATACTATACGTACACATATCATACATACATACATATCCGAAGATACATATCCATACTTAACCAGTTACCTTTCTATCATACATACACGCATACTATCACTTACCTCGGTCCACCGAGAGTATGTTCATAGTCCGCCGTCTATACATATACTAAAGGTCGTGAACACGAAAAGTCCGCAGTCCTTTCTTATGCTCACCATTTATGGTACGTGCAAGGTACACACTCCTTCCCTATACCATCCCACCTTAACAAAACATACAAGGTCCACAGTCCTTCCCTATGTTGCAACCTATCTCATAGCACGTACGAGGTCTGCAGTCCTCCCCTATGCTACCACATTACAATTACAGCACGTATAAGGTCCACAGTCCTTTCCTATGCTGGCTCCTATCTAAAATACGTATAAGTCCCACAGTCCTTAACCACGTTCTCATCTATTATCTATAACACATATAAGTTCCACAGTCCTTATCTACGTCATCGCATACCAAGTCTATGCCAACAGAAGTTAGAGGAATTTGCCATTCTAACTTATTAAGTCAGACGTAGAACTCACAAACCATTCATGTACATACATACACATACTTCACATACACAATAATTATATCGTAGCATAAGAACACTCTAGGTATTCTTCTCATTCTTCTCATCATTCTTTTAACATCCATACTCCTAGTCATTACGTGCAATATCCGAAGATCGTTCACGTGCCGACATGTATTCATTCATTACATTCATACCTTCTATCACATATATCATATATAGCATACACTTACCACTTAAGTTAAGTGTATTTACATTCACATTGAGTATGCACACAGTCCCGAAAACATAACAAAGAAATAGGGCTAGAAACTCACCTGAACACGGTCACGCTCACCGCTAATGGTTATCCCTTTCCTGATCCGTGCACGACTAACTGTATAACAATTACACGTATCAATTAACTATCACTACCCATAACGTCTTTCTAGTTTAATTAGAACCCAACGAATGGGGTCCGGGGGCAAGGCCCCTGTCAGCGGGGTTCTAGGGGCGGCAATCCCTATCAGGGTCCAAAGGCAGAGCCCCTGGCTGGGGTCGAGCTCAGAACACAGCCCAATTCGTTATCTTCACATGATCTGATTCATTATCCTAACACCACCTAATTCGTTATCTCCACATGATCTGATTCGTTATCCTGCTTCGTTGTCCAGAGTCGTTATTTGTTATCCTGATTCGTGAGCTTAATTCGTTATCTTTCACCACTTGATTCGTTATCTTATCATAACGAATTCGTGAGTAACGAATCACCTGATTCGTTATCTTGACATAACGAACTGGGTGAGTAACGAATTACCAAATTCGTCATCTTGATCCGTTCATAATAACGAATTAGCATCTGTTCTTATCCAAACTTTGACTAAGGGGCAAATTCAAAATTGATAAGAACAGACGCAGTCAACCCTATTAGATCTGCAATTAATCCCTCAAATCATGACAAAACAACATGATTTTGGTATCATTCGATTCGTCTAACCGGCGCCTACGAGCCGCGACCGTCCAAATACTTAAACATCTCATTTTAAAAGGTGCGATTTATGTATATAGGTGCGGCTCGTTTATCAATCGATTAACCTATCAAATATAAACCAATTTCAGTAAGTTTTGTTTCATTGGATTCGTTTTTACCACGTATACTCAGATCTAGGATTATGAAATGAATCCGAACCTAAGTGAATGATTTTTAACTATAAAGGTACCTCAAACGAGTCGATTTACGAACACGGTCTTGTCTCGATGTTGTTTTGGTTCGTTACAACGTTCAAGCACCAACGGGTTCGGGTTTCTACCTTTGGATCTTGGCTCGGGATATAGGATAGTGTTAGTATGTGTTTTTGATGGTATAGGCTATGGTGTAGAGATGGATAAAAATGGAAAGGATTAGGGTTTTTGGGGTATTTTAAGCCCATGGACCTAAGGCTCATCTTTCCTTGTTGGTCGATACTTATTCTCATTTAATTAGCCTACTTAACCTTCCATTTTTACTATTTTATCAATTCCCTACTGATTCAGGTAAACTTTTCCTTCATAAATAAATAATATACAAAATATTATTCTTGGAAATTTTGGGATGTTACACCGGCATCCAATCACATGACAATGGTTTCACCGACAACTCACTCATGGTAACCAACGCCTGATACGCATGGCAACGGTTTAGCCCATATTTTATTATCTGTTTGAATTGTTTATATGCTATGGCTTAGTTATTCATCTCACAGGAACAATTTCCGTTTTATTTTATATATTATATTGCATCCCAAATTAACTGGTGTTTTACTTACTCAACCCTGTTTTGACAATTAAAATTTTATTTTATACGCATATGCAGGTTATCGTATGAATTTAACGCAATTTGGTGAAGACTTAGTGAAGAATTTAAGTTAGAAGAATTTTAATCAAGATCATCTAAAATATAACTTTATTTTGTTGCATGTTATGGATTATGTACTTGGTTGTTTGAATTTTAATCAAGACTTAGTGAAGAATTTAATGACAAAAGGATCCTGAAGCAGGTGGTGGGTTTGATCAACAACCAGGTGTCTCGTCATCCGGTCATGCAGTAGCTTAGGGGGAGTTGGATAAGCAATTGGTAGTTTATCAAGATACTACTAATTTACAGCATGTGAACTCGATCAAGGCTTATGTGATTCCGTTTGTGATGAATGAGGTGAACGCTGATGAGATTGAAAAAGGGTGAGTTCATTGATCACTCACATACAAAAGAGCATATTGTCATACTGCTTAACTTAAACGAAGAAGCAGTGGATGAGTTGGAAATGGAAGAGGATGTGAAAGTAGTTGATTCTGCAGAACTGAAATTCGATCCGAGTGGTCCATCTGGGAATACATCGTTTGATGATGATTATGTAGAGATGGAAGATGTGAAAGCTGAGGAATATCCCGACTTGTATACGAATGCTAACTCTGATGAGGAAATTATGTTCTTTACAATAGAAAACTTTCAAGTAGCTGAAGAATGTCTTTAGAAGGAAAAACATAAAGATAAAGGTAAACCTAAAGTATCGAATATCGAGACAAGTACTTCGGTTGGTATGTTCACTCATAATCTGTTGAAGACGAACAAGATGATCGAGGTTATAAGATATGATAAACGTGAAAATTACAAGAAATCGAAGGCTCGAGAATCAGCATACCAAATGAAGAAGTTCATTGCATGAAACCGTGAAAGGTAATATTATTTCATGGTTTTACGTTTCGAAACTTCAAGTATGCCTTTTCAAATGGGAGCATATTGTTCAGTATTTTCAACGTATTGCTGATGTACTTTTGATGCTGAGATGGGACGTACGTGCGCTTGCTAATAGACCGTTCAAGAATTGAGGTGGAAATCAAATGGCTGATTGGTTCTATCGGCATTTGCTATAGTAAGAAAAGAATGGATTCAAGTTCCTCAAGCCACATGTGCCAACAATAAGATACACTGGTTGGAGAAAGTTGATGCATAACTTAAAACTGCCTGCACGTTAAAGAAAGTTCCTATGAAGACGTTTCCCCAAAGTCTTTAAAATAAGTTCAACAGGTGGTATTACTATAACAAGATCGACGAGGCCGTAATTGTATTGGCTTCGCGCTTGAATACGAAGTTTACTAGGGTGATTGACCCTATGTGGCTAGTTGATTTATATTAGTCCGATAAAGAAATTCTTCACAAGAGTTGGATCAGATTGGCAGACTTCAGAGACAACGAGCAAGCTATGCAATTCCAATGTGTTGTACATGTTTGTTATGTGTTTGTAATTCATAGATGTGCGGATTGGAAGACTAGCAGATTCAAGATGTGAAAGACAAAAAGCTCGAGACAAGGGGGAGTTTTTTGATACACGGTTTTGCGTCTCGGTCTTTGTGTAATGTTTTTTGGTTATCAGATAGTGTATTATGGGTATTTTGGTCATTAATGTAATGCCTCATTCGTTAGGTCTGTCTAACGAATGAGACCCACTTAGTTTTGTCCTCATTCGTTATATATGTTAACGAATGTTGGTTAACGCATAAGGTTCATTTGTTAGGGGATTTTAACAAATGAACTTAACGTATGATAACGAATGAGAGGATCATTCACTAAGCCCGTTTAACGAATGAGCACGTCTTCTATATATACCCTGTAATGTATTCTAAATTAAAACAGTTCTTATTATTAGCAGTTGCAAACTGTTACTCTGTCCAATTGCTCTCTCAACACACACAGTTAACTTAATTAGCTGAGATCTAATCGTAGTTCATATCAAATGACTAGATCCTTAACGTATAGATCCGTGTTTGACCAGACACGTGGTTCCTCAAAGGTTGATCCTTTACAACTTAATTAATCATAATTGGTATTTTAAGTATATTACAAAGGTTATTTTAACTAAAATATCAATGACAATTCACTTAGAAATTTAAGGGATTGTCTCATATTTAAAGCAAGTTATCTCGTAAATATTTAACATAAACCACTTGCTTACCAAAAATGATGTTTTAGTGTAGATCCATGGACACTTATTTTATTTTAACAAGAAATGAACATTAGTAGATTTGGTTCTTACCCATACCACACCATTAGTAGTAAAAATGAACATTAACGATTTAGTAGTAAAAATCAAATAAGTATCCATGGATCGATACTTGGTTCTTACTCATACCACACTACATATACGATAGGTACACTTTCCTATTTGTGTAAGGTTTAGTTAAGATAAAAATTATTTTAATAAATTTAAAACTCGACTTTGTGTTAAACAAATATTTTGAAAAACTAACAACTTTTTCTACCACTCAGCACGTACATCATGTTTTTGGAGCCGTTGCGGGGGGAACCACGGTAAATTTTTACAAACAATTTAGGTATTTATTAAACTTTGTTTATAGTGTATATATTTAAAAACTTATCAATAAGAACAAAAAATTTTTCTATCTTCTTTATTTTTAATTTTAATTTTTATCTTTCTAGTTTTTATAAAGTTACTTAGTTTAGCTTAATTTTAGTTGTGCTATTATATTTTTTGTGGAGGTAGGGTCCTAAATCCCCGGTACGACCATTTTACTTATTCATTATGTAATATATTTATTGCATAATTATTGTCTACTAACTAGGCCCATTAGGCTGGGGGTTTGTGGAGGTAACCCCTAATCGGGCCTGACCTAATTGGGGGGAGGGGGGGGGGGGGGTTGTGGTTTCATTTGAAGGATATCTTTTTGGACACTTAGCCTCCAACATATTTTTACGTCTATAAAAAAGAGGAAAAGTTTTAGCAGTCACCTCCACTCCCCCATTTTTCCATGGCAGATCTCGATCTACCGGAGAAGATGATGAAGGTGTGGGTTTGTACCCGGATTCATTCCATGTTTCTTCATTGGTTCCATATGTGGGACATGGCAACGAACTACATCTTTGATTTTCATTCCGGCTTTTTTTAGATCGGGTCCATGGAAGCCCAAAAATCCGTGGATCTGGATATATTTCCAAATCTATTCGATTAAAATCCACCGTAACTGGATCGGGAAGAAATTTCAACATATCTTAAAAATATCATAAAAAGAAAGAGGTACAAGTTGCACAGTATATGGTATAACCCAGCTATGCTTTTATACCCAATTGATGAGGCACACTCTAAAAATAATGAACCGCTATCTTCGCGTCAACACTCTGGTGTCACCGCAACCAGCAAGCATTCTCTACAATTCCCGCGTGACTCGTCTTGTGACTCATCCGCGGTACACGCAAGCATCTTCCGTGGTACACGTGAGTTTCATCTGCGTGTCAATACCCGCTGGTCAACAACGAGCATCGCGTACAAACTTCATTCTCAACTTTATAACGCTTAAACTCCATGCTCAAGTCGGCAGGCGGTTTCAAGACCGTCGCGTATACAATATCTAAAGACGTCATCAGGCTACACGTGGATTTAGACAGCTCCGCCCACGTCTACTATATCTAAAGACGTCATATGGAGTCACGCGGATTAACTTTGGCCACCACAGGCTACACGCAGGGTTAGACAGATCAACTCCGGCCACCGCGGGTTACATTCGCGCACCCCGACACGCCAACAATAATCACTGCGGACCATCATATGCTCCGGATAGGCTCCACCTCTGCTGGTAAAAGTTCCACCACCCGCAGATAAGTTCCACAATCTGCGTCACAGCGGCCTCAGCAACCATCCGATGTGTAGTACTTCAGCGCCAGTGTAAGCCTCTACGCCGTTCCCCTGCCAGTAAAGAGCTTCAGTTGGTCATCTTATGGCGAACAACCGTCCTTACACATGGCTAAATCTGGTTTGAAACACTTTTAGTTGGGAACTCACAATAATGGAAAAAAAAGATGACCTACATAAAGATAACAACTTTCTATGTGTGTGTATGCATGTACGCAGTGGCATGGGCAAAATCGTTCAAACAAAATAGAGGATATATTGCCAAATTTCAATAAACACCCTCAAATTTTAATAACTCTCATCAAAAAGACTAATGCGGGAGCACCACGTGCACTTTTCTCTAGAACCATGGCACCCGCGTGTTAGAACCATGGATTTTATTGACATCTTCATTATGATGAAAGTTTATTTGGCTAACTTATGCCTCACTAAAGTAATAACCTTTTCCACACACACATATATATCGTAAGCATACCGCTACAAATCGCGCGTGCACTCATGTCTTGACACAATTTTCATTTTTATTAATAAATTAAAAAGTCACTATAATAGGAATCGCATGTTTATGAAATGAAACGGATGATGTCATGGACTTTACTAATAAACGTGGGTGTTAACAAATATGTGGGACGGTTATTAGTATATAATGACTATGAGCGATTATCTAATCCCATATGGCATCTTAAGGCAACAAGAGTCGTTTTTATACATGATATAAATTGTTGTTTATACTCGTCCACACACATGATTAAAACATCATTAATATGTTTATTAAACGTTCAATGCTACTAACATTATTTAGCAACAATGAATTGTAGGAACTATCATGGTATATCACCACTATAACAATATAACGCGATGGAAGACATCCGAATATAAAGTTGGGCTCCTCAAAATTCGTTCAAGGATGGAAAACATCCAAGTATAAGGTAGGGAACATCTCAAAATTCTCCCAAGGATGTAAGACATCCGAGTATAAGTTTGGGACACCTCAAAATTCGCCCAAGGATGGAAGACATCCGACTATATAAGTTTGGGCACACCTCAAAATACGCCTGACGATGGGAACCTTATAAAACACCCATACGGCCGCACGCCGAATTTATGAGATGTGTGTCATTGTATGATGAAAGGCCCGTGTGCCATTTCATTTAAACTAAATTTTGGTCCGCGTACCAATTTATGACATGCGTGTCATCTTATGACGAAAGTCCTGCATGACATTTCATTTAACTAAACTTTTGGTCCGCGTATCAATTTATGACCTGCGTGTCATCATATGATGAAAGTCCCGTGTGACATTTCATACGTGTCATTTTATTATGAAAAGCCCGCATGCCATTTCATTTAAATTAAACTTTTGGTTCTCATACCGATTTATGACTTGTGTGTCATCTTATGATGAAAGGTCCATGTGCCATTTTTATTTAATTAAAAATTTGGCCCGCGTACCAATTTATGACATGCGGGTCATCGTATGATGAAAGGCCCGCGTGCCATTTCATTTAACTAAACTTTTGGTCAGTGTATTAATTTAGGTCCCGCGTGTCATCTAATGATGAAAGGTCCGCATGCCATTTCATTTAACTAAACTTTTAGTCCGCGTACTAATTTATGACCAAATAGTATTAAAGGTCTGCGTCCCTTGATGCTTAAATAAGCCCGCAAGACGGACAACACTCCACTCACCATGGACACTTCCGTTATGCCCAACACACGCCGTCATGATTTAAAAACCTCTTACAACCCAAAGGAAAGTAGACAATCATAAAAAAAGGTCCATATAGAAAGCACTGGTTCAACAAACCTTTAACCTTCATCTCCAAGAACTCCTAATAAGTCCAGAACTCTACCTAACCGCTTTCACACCCAAGAGTAGCACTGGACTGGGTGACTTGTTGAGGTAGAGTTCTAAATCCCCGGTACGACCTATTACTTATTACACTATGTTTTATATTTATTACAATATTATTGTTTATTAACTAAGCCCACTGGGCTAGGGGTTTGTGGAGGTAACCCCTAACCGGGCCTGACCCAATAAAGTTTTGGGTTTCATGATGGTGGCCATTGAGTTCCTATATAAGGAGCCTTCATCTTTCATTTCAAGGATTTCTTTTTGGACCCTTAGCCTCCAACATATTTTGTGTCTGTAAAAAAGAGGAAAACTCTTAGCAGTTACCTCCACTATCCCATTTTTCCATGGCAGATCACAAGCAACCGAAGAAGAAGATGAAGGGGTGGGATCATTCATATCGAAGACCAGTGATATGGTCTAAAACATACATATTATTTTATAAATGGGTCATACACTTTTAAATACTTTTGAGCTATTTTTTATTGAATATTATTCTTAATTGGCTCATTTTTAGATTTTAAAGGTTTCATTACTAAACGCGCTAAAACAAAGCATTTATATTATGTTGAAACCAATATTAAGCTTGAGGACAACGACATATAATTTTCTAATAGATTTTATTATAATTATAATGTTTGTTACTATTATTATTCACCTTTCAAACTTAAACGAGATATATCAATAATATGGTGTAATAAGTTTTAGTTATGGTTTGAAGGAAATAATTGATTTGTAGTTTTGTTAATAAATGTTTGTTTATGTCCCCTTTATTTGGGCAGATACATCAACAAAAGTGGTTCATGACATGAGTAAAAATAAATTGTGAATGAGCTTAGGAAGTAAGACACTGGATCTCTAATTTTGGGCTTGGAGCCTAAACAACCCACTATTTAGAATAATATTAATGGGCTATCACAAAAGAGTAAGGTCGGTTACGATGTTAAAAGGAGGCTTCCATGTTATTATAAAAAGAAGGCATGCGCCAATCTTGGGAGAGGAGAAAAAAAAAGTCAAGACCCTAGACATCGAATATTATTGTTATTATAACTAATTTTTTAGAGGGGGCTGCTTCTTTGGCTACGTGGTTCAATTGACGCAAGCGGAGGACATAAGGGTTTTATCTTGGAGAGTATTATTAAAGGCTTGGTCATTGCAAAAGAATAATACAAGAAAGTTTTTTGCTTCGAGCCGAGATCGTTTGGGTTTAACACCTACTCAACCAAGCATCATTAATATTCGGTTTGAATTTATTATTTTAGTCATGAGCTTGGTTGTTGAACTTAATTATTTTGGTTTCTTTGATTTTAAGATGTTAGGCTAAATTTATTAGACTGCCTAGGCTTGTGATGAACCTTTGTTGAAGTTTGATTTTATTTGGAGTTTGCTTTTCGTTATGGGTTAATGAATTTATTAAACTACCTTTGATTTCCGCGCTGTAAGGTAGGTTGTCGTTTAAAGATACTCGTTCATAATTAATTAGATAACTGTAAGGAAGTCTAATATAAAATTGGTGTTTTTAAGAACTTAATAGAAATCCATAGGTGTCTTCTTGAAGGGTCAGGGGTCCTGTTCGGGTTTTCTTTTAAGTGATTATTTTATGATCCCAATTCCATAACAAGCATTTTCCGATTAATTGATAACTAAAACCTTGGGGATTCTAGCCTAGGTGGTTTTTCATCGTCATCTTATATAAATCAATTAAAAATTGTCTTTTGTTTATTATACTTATTTTTCGTAATTAATTTAAGTTTAGTTTTTAAGTAAAACCTCCTATAATAATAATAATAATTAAATAGTCATGTCAGTTAGTCGAGTCTAATTAGTTAATTTACGTAATTTAAAGAGTCTCGTGGGTTCGATATCCGGACTTACTTAGCTTTACTAGAGTCGATCGGTTCACTTGCCGGTTAGTAGTTTAGTCGAGTTTTAGAGAGTCTAGAGTATTACTTAGTGTCTAGATTAGCGTAATTTAGTTAATAATTATTAGACTACTTTTAGCACATCAACCGGGGAACATCAAATTGGATCCGACCCAGATTCATTCCATGTTTCTGTAGTTTTCGTTTTTTACTTTCCTAAGTAGTGTATGTCCTCTACATAAACACCCGAACTTGTTTAACCACTTTCCGAACCCGATCACCACTTTCACCCAAAAAAACACACCCTGGCACGAAAAGAAACTGACGGAATTAAAAACGAACCAGGAGGATATATAACAACTGAGGAGAACCAAGAGGAGCCTATCATGGCAGAACTAAACAAAGAGCTAAACATTAGCCAATATGGAAAGTCGACACTCGACGGTTACGGCAATAACGTTGCACCACCCGAAGTTCTTGCAAACATTGAAATCAAACCGAGCACCATTCATATGATTGAAAATTCTGTCCAATTTCATGGACTTCTCGATGAAAATCCTTTATCTCATATTTCCTAATTTCTTCGAATATGTGGAACTTTCAAAATTCAAAATTTATATGAAGATCAATGGAGACTTAAACTATTTCCATTTTAGCTCCGACGTCACTCCTTGAATGGCTTGAATAATTAGCATCTGGTGCTATCACCAACTGGAATAAGACGGTAGAGTAATTCCATCTAAAATACTTCCCACCTGACAAAACCATCAACTATCGCGGCATCATCACCGGATACGAAACAGATGAAGACGAGTCACTACACGTAGCATTGGAGAGATAAAAGAATCTTCTTCGACGTTGTCCACACAAATAGGCAATCGATCTGGTCTCTAGTGAAGATATCGGAACCAGATCTCGAAATGAGGCATTTGATGTAACATCCTACATTAGGTTACAATAATAAATGAAATTTCGTTTATTCAATAATGTGTCGTGCATCGGTTTAGATAATAAACTATTAGAGGGCGGGCTTGGACTTTAGAAGATGGAATAAGAGATGGAATGGGCCTTAGGTCCATGGGATTAAGAGAGTATAGATACCCCTTAAACCCTAATCCTTTCCATTTTATCCATCTCTACACCATAGCCTACACCCTAAAAAACACACACACACACACCATCTTATATCCCGAACCAAGATCCGAAGGTGAAAACCCGAGCTTGTTGTTGCTGGAACGTCGTAACGAGGCAAACCTACCTCAAGACTAGCTCGTGTTTGTAAACCGACTCGTTTAAGGTATGTTAATAACGGAAACTTGTTGATCTAGGTTCGGATTCGTTTAGGTAAATCTAGATCTGTACATAACTATTAAAACGAATCCAACGCAAAAGACCTTACTGAAATCCAATAACGTTTGATAGGTTAATCGTAGGTCTAAAGAACCGTATGTAA
Organism: Bidens hawaiensis; assembly: GCF_021521415.1. NCBI lineage: Eukaryota > Viridiplantae > Streptophyta > Magnoliopsida > Asterales > Asteraceae > Bidens > Bidens hawaiensis. The sequence goes on from NW_027498631.1 coordinate 30,849, forward strand.
AAATCAATCAAATACCCCGTTAAACACGAATGTTTGGATGTTTGGGTTATTGGGGTTAGTAGGCGTTGAGATTCCGAGTCAAATGACACCAGATTCGTGTTGTTTCATCGCGAAAGGAGGACTAATAGGAAATCTTGTGCCTGTTGACTAATCTGTGCTCTTATTGATTTTGACTTTGACCCTTGATTCAAAGATTCAGATAAAACTGATGTGGATTCGTTATGATTGAACGAATCGTTGGTAATTCGTTATACAGTCATAACGAATGGGATACATCCGCATGCCTTCATAACGAGTGAACCCTTCTCATTCGTTATATGCCCGTTTGTTGGTGCATAATGTCAGTAGTTCATAGTCTAGTGTCTGTAATCGAGTCTGTAATATTTAATTATGTTTTGTATGTTTAAGCGAAGTTACTGACAAGTTCGCTTAACAGGCGAACTTGTTAGTCAAGCGAAGTTATGGACAACTTCGCCTGAACATGCCAGGCGAAGTTGTCGTGTATTTATATACCTAGCTTACGGCTTGGTTAGGTTGATCGAGAAGTTGTTTGTTTCAGTAGTTCGAGTTCATTTGTAACGTGAGGACGAGAGTCTGTAACAGTGATATTACATCACGTGTTTGAGTTATAATATATAACGTGTGTTCGTTTCGTGTGTTCGTGTGATTCGTGTTCTATACTCGTAGCGATCTACGCAGGGATTCCGCACCTGAGTTGATCGAGATATCTCGTGCGATCCGTCCAGGGAACCTACAATTGGTATCAGAGCTTTTGCTCGATTGTTTGGTTCGGGATATTCACGCGGGTGTAGAAATCGTCCCGTTTCGACTATTCGCGGGACGTGTTTTCTGTGTTTTTGAGTCAATCTTACCTCCTACTATCGTATTCAAGCCTTTGCACCGTCAAAAACCTCGTAAAATCCAGATTTCAGATCTGCAAAAACGTCCGTGTTCATCAGGCGAAGTTGCCGTCAGGATTCGTAGGGTTTCGGCGAAGATATAAGGTTAAGCGAAGTTATCCACAACTTCGCCTACCTTCTCAAGTTCGCCTAACTCAGCGAAGTTCTCTCCAACTCCGCCTACCTCCTAAGTTCGCTTACCTTAAGCGAAGTTAATCATCTGCGAAGTTCTTCAGCGAAGTTAATCAGCGGCGAAGTTAAGGCTTAAGCGAAGTTATCCGTAACTTCGCCTACAGTATTTTTCAGAAAATTTTTTGATTTTTTTTTCGGGTTTCTTACTTTTCGGGAGATGTCGTCGATTAACATCTCTGAGTTAGTGAAGATGGAGGTTGAAGCAGGGTCAGCTACTAAGGCCCCAAGATTGCTGAAGGGAACCGATTTCGTTGCATGGAAGGATCGGTTCATACAATATGTCAAGTACCTGGATGCGAAGATGTGGGTATGCATCCAGGATGGTTATATTCCACCAGTTATGGAGTATGAAGGTCGTGATCAAATCAAAAAGTATAGCAAAATTGAAGAAGAAGAGAAAAAGATGTATAAGGCCGAGAGCAAGGCTCATGCTGCTATTACTATGGCTCTTCCACAAGAGATCCTTCGTACGTTTAGAAAGTACACGTCAGCAAGAGAGCTTTGGGAAGCTCTTGAGAACAGATTTGAAGGGAATGTAGGAATCCGTGCTTCAAAGATAAAATTGCTCAAAACCCAGTTCTCAGTCTTCAAGTATTTGAAGAATGAATCTTTAGATGATATTATCACTCGATATTACCATCTGATGACTGAATTGAGCAACTATTCAATTTCCTACCGAGAAGAAGAAATAGTTGAGAAGCTTCTAGATGCTCTCCCACCAAAATGGGAGATGTACACTGTGCTGATGAGGGAAGACAAAGACTTTCCCACATATGATCTAGAAACGGCAGTTAACAAGCTCCGAACCTTTGAGCTTAATATGGTCAGAAAGGAGACACCTATGGATCAGGTTCAAGATCCAGGTATGTATGGAGCTAAAGCCAACACTATCTCAGGATCGAAGACTGAATCTGCTGCCTACTACTCGAAGGGAGAGTCGGGCGCAAACTCATCACATGAGGGTCATGTGTCAGTCAACACAAATGGTGATGTTTGCTATGTAGCAGGTGGATCGAGTGGTTCTCAACCCCAGGTAAGCAAGAATAGTTGCTCTTCAAGTATTCCCAGCAACAACTACTCCAAGATGCCTATGAGTGTCAAGTCTGCTGAAGAGCAGTTTGGTCTCTATGCTTCTTTTATTGCTTCCTATGAGAACTACATTCAAGGGAAGGTTGTTGATCCAGCTATGTTGGATGAAGACTATGACCAGATTGACGCTGATGATCTGGAGGAAATGGATCTGCAATGGCAGATGGCTATGATCGTAAGAAGAGTGAAGTGGTTTATGAGAAAGACCGGGAGAAAGTTTGTCGGTGGAAAGCCAGGGTTTGACAAGACGAAGGTGAGATGCTACAATTGTCAGCAAAACGGTCACTTTGCAAAGGAATGCAGGAATGAGCGGGTGGAACGAAGTCTGGGCAGGTCTCCACAGCAAAGTGGGGGTTCTAAAGATTATAGTGCAATGATGTCCAGAGAAGATGGTGAATACAACTGGAACCTGCATTCTAAAGAAACTTTTGAGCAGGAAAATTTGGCGAAGGTTGAAACTGAAGAAAATGAGAAGGTTACCGGAGAAGAAAAAGCTCTTATGGCAGATGTTAATGACCAGCTCTCCGAGGTATGTTCTAAACCTACATGTTCTAAATGTGAAAACTTGTCTGAGCAATTAGCAACTATAACCGATCAGTATGTTAGGTTGGATGCTGAATTTAAAACCCTAAAAGAAGATCATCATTTTACAAAAGCAAGAGAAAATAGCTATAAAGTCAAAATAAAAGCTTGTGAAAAAGATGTTAAAAGTCTAAAAACAAAACTTGCTGAAAAAATTGAAGTGATTGATTTAAGCTATGAAGTTTTGGAAGAAAAAACCAAACTAATTGCTGATAGAGAAAAACAGATTGCTGATCACCAGGTAAAAGTGGTGGAACTAAATAGAAAACTAGAGCAGTTCAGAAATTCCTCTGCTATTCTTGATCACCTTGTTAGTGATCAAGGTTCCTCTGCTAAGAGAGGAGGAATCGGTTATCATGAGGTTCTACCACCTTATAATCACAATTACACTTTTAACCCTAGTGTTCAGAAATCTGTTGACTTTGAGGTTGCTCAGACAGTACCAGTTAAAGTAACTTGTAAAGAACCAAATGTTAGTGGAGGCGAAACAAGTTCGCCTGTTTCAAGTGTTAAAATTTCTGATCCAAGTCCAGTCTCATCGGATTCGGATAAGTCATCCGAGTCTGGTAAGGCAAAAGAGGAGGTGGTATTACCCAATGGTGGAGAGAAAGATAAGACGAATAAAAAGAGTACTCCACTAAACCCGTACGTCCCACCATATGTGAGACGAACGGGCGGTAATAAAGCCTCGACATCTAAAACACCGGTTGATAAAAAGGTTGAGCATAGGTGTTGTTTTAGGTGTAATCAATTAGGGCACTAGTTGCAGATTGCCCTCTGAAGCAGCGATTCAGAGGTGTAAGGCCTACTAAAACTGAGAATAAGCCTAATAGTAATTATCATGCTGCTAAAAATGAAAACCATTCAAAATTCAAAAATGTGACTAATTCAGGTTTTCATAGAAACAAATCTCAGTTTTACACTGCTAATAACCAAACCACAAGCTATAATTCTTTCAATTCACAAAGGTTTGGAAGGCCTCACAATCAATCTTCAAGGAGGTATCCTAATAGGACTTACAGGAATTATCGAGATACTAACTTTGGAAAGCCAAAGTTTGGGATGTATAGATCCAAGACCAATTGGTCTTGGGTCCCTAAATTCTAATCTTTTGCTTTATTGTGCAGGAACAGTTGAACAGGGCTGCCAACAATCTTTGGGTTGTAGATAGCGGCTGTTCCCGGCACATGACGGGTAACAAATACTTGTTACACGATTTGAAACCTGTTCAAGGAGGGAGAGTGAGCTTTGCCGGTGAAAGTGGAGGCAAGATTACAGGAATGGGAACGGTGTCGAACGGAAAGATGACATTGGAGAAAGTTAACTTTGTAGAAGAATTGAAGCACAATCTGCTGAGTGTGTCGCAGATCTGTGATAAGGAGTACACCGTTCATTTTACAAAGAATGAGGCGATTGTGTTGCAACCTGGTTTTCAGATACCAGAGGAGTGGATTGTGATGAAGGCTCCACGTGAAAGGAATACATATATTATGGATATGAGGTCGACTGAAATGGCCACGGAAGAATCATGCCTTATGACAAAAGCGAGCGAATCGGAGTCCGAATTGTGGCATAGGAGAATGGGGCACATTCATCTTCGGAAGATGAACAACATTGTCAAGAATGGACTTGTGCTGGGCGTTCCCTTGAAGAATTTCAATTTTGAAGATAAATGTATAGCGTGCAAGAAGGGAAAGCAGCACAAGAAATCCCATCACACCAAGAAGGTCAATTCTATTGTCAATACTCTAGAGTTGCTTCACATGGATCTCTTTGGTCCCGTGAATGCAAAAAGTCTAGGAGGTACTTCTTATTGCTTGGTGATCACTGATGACTACTCACGATATTCATGGGTATATTTCCTGAAATCAAAAGACGAAACGGCTCAGATGGTGAAGAATTTGATTACCAAAGTTGAGAACGTTATGGATAAAAGGGTTAAGTTCATCAGGAGTGACAATGGAACGGAGTTCAAGAATTTTGAGATGGAGATCTTCTGCCTTCAGAAAGGGATTGAACACCAATACAGCGCTCCGTATACACCGCAACAGAATGGAGTGGCTGAAAGGAAGAACAGAACATTAATTGAAGGAGCCAGAACAATCCTGGCTGATTCGAAGCTTCCTGTGGTGTTTTGGGCTGAAGCTGTTGCTACAGCCTGTTATGTTCTGAATAGAGTCTTAACTGTTAAAAGACTTGGTAAAACGTGTTATGAGCTTATGCATGGGAGAAAGCCCAACTTGAGTGGTCTTGAACCATTCGGGTCCCCTTGTTCGATTTTAAAGACAAATTCTAAATTTGGTGAAGTAGCCGATGAAGGAATCTTAGTCGGTTATGTTGTTGGGACTCCCAACAGACGTGTCTTTAATACATCGACCAACAAGGTTGAGGTGGTGTGTAACACCGATATCACAAGTTACCAACCGCCAAAACCAAGCAACGGACCTGCTGAGTTTTTCGACTATGTTAAACTTTTTAAGTCTTTTAACATACCGTATTTGGATATTGCTGAAGAAGAAGAGAGAGTTGCTACGAAGATGATCCTTGATGAGGAAGAAAACCTATTGCAAAGATAGCTGATCGATAAATGTCAACCTTCCTCATCAAATGCTGTCGATACCCCTGCTGCCTCGACTGAAGAAGAATTTTTCAATCCATTTCACTCTTAGCATGAAACAACCATTGACGAGCTCTCTTCTAACTTGGAAGACAATTTGCATGTTGGTTCTGTTCCGACCACGAGAATTCATAAAGACACCCTTTGGAGAGTGTGATTGGTGATGTGTCCTCCGGTGTACAAACAAGACGTAGCTTGAATGAGCACACCTGTGTTTACACAAGCATCAAGGAGACAGGGATAATCAACGAATGCTTGTACACCTGCTTTATCAGCCAGATTGAACCGAAGAATTATCAAATGGCTCTCAAGGACAGCTCGTGGGTCGAAGCTATGCAAGAAGAGTTGGCTCAATTCAAGAAAATGGAAGTTTGGACTTTGGTTGAAAAACCGAAGCATGTGCATGCGATAGGCACAAAATGGGTGTTTAAGTGCAAGAGAGATGAGAAAGGGATTATCATAAGAAACAAGGCGAGGCTAGTCGTTAAAGGTTTTAATCAACAAGAGGGGATTGATTATAATGAAGTGTTCGCTCCTGTCGCAAGGTTTGAAGCCATTAGATTGTTTTTGGCGTTCGCTGCTTATAAGAAGATGAAGGTATTTCAGTTGGATGTGAAGAGTGCGTTTCTGAATGGGAAAGTTGATGAGGTAGTGTATGTTGAGCAACCTCCGGGTTTTCCTGACCCAGACTTTCCTGATCACGTGTACAAGTTAAGCAAGGCATTGTATGGACTACATCAGGCACCTCGTGCCTGGTATTCAACTTTATCAGATTACTTGCTTGAAAATGGGTTTGAAAGAGGAAAGATAGATAGCACGTTGTTCTTCAAGAGAGATGGAAGCGACTTCCTGCTGGTGCAAGTCTACGTGGATGACATTATCTTTGCTGCATCAAAAGTCTCCATGTGTCAAGATTTTGAGGCCGTCATGAAAAAGAGGTTTGAAATGAGTGCTATGGGTGAACTAACTTTCTTTTTAGGATTGCAGGTTGATCAGAAGAAGGATGGGATGTTCATTCATCAGACCAAGTATGTCCATGATGTGCTCAAACGCTTCAAGATGGAGGACAGCACTCCATTCTACACTCCAATCTGCGTCAATCACAAATTGGGTGCTGAGTCAGATGGTGATGCAGATGTGGACCCAACTCAATATCGGGCTATTATAGGTTCTTTAATGTACTTAACTGCTTCAAGGCCTGATATAATGTTTGCTGTTTGTCTTTGTGCACGCTTTCAGGCAAACCCAAAAGAATCTCATCTGAAGGGTGTGAAGAGGATACTGAGGTATCTCAAGGGCAAACCGAAGCTGGGGTTGTGGTACCCGAGAGGAGGAGACTTGGAGCTAGTCGCTTACACAGATTCTGATTATGGAGGGTGCAATCAGAGTCGGAAGTCAACAACTGGAGGATGTCAGTTTCTTGGTGGCAGATTGGTGTCGTGGCAATGCAAGAAGCAGACTTCAGTCGCAATTTCAACCTGTGAAGCAGAATACATGGCAGCATCCAACTGCTGCTCCCAGGTTCTTTGGATTCAACAACAGTTGCGCGACTATGGTCTGAATTTCTTACTTACTCCTATTTGCATTGATAACACAGCTGCTATCTCAGTAACTAACAATCCCGTGAAGCACAGTAAAACTAAACATATTGACATACGTCATCATTTTATACGGGATTGTGCTGAGAAGAAACTGATTGTGCTTGAAAAGGTGGATACGCTTGATAATTTCGCTGATCTTTATACTAAAGCGTTTGACAAAACAAGATTTCAAAACCTTATCGAGCTGAATGGGATGATCAATCCCGAGTAACCATGCTTTTCATGTTATATTCGAGAAAAAAAAAAAAAAAAAAAAAAAAAACTGAAAGTGAAAGTGACCGGGGCGGTTTATGATGAGTTTTCATTCTTTCGCTTAAAATTAGTCGATCATACTTAGTTAGAAGGACACATACTTGTATGTGGTCGGTCCAGCTGATCCATTGGATCTTCGGGATAGCCGTTTACCTGAAGACTTTGTTTTGGTCGGGGCGATTAATGTTAAAATTTTTTTGGGGGAAATGAAATTATTTTTCAAGTCTGCTACTTCGTAAGAAGTTCGTTTGCTATGTTTAACATAAAATTGATCCAACCTTGGAAAATGATAGATATACTGATTCTGTGTGCTTAACTAGTGAAGTTATTAGGCTTAAAAGACTTTAGGACAGTCATTGTGTGTCATGGTAGCTTTTTATGGTGCGTAAAAGTAGATGTGATACAAACTAAATCTACTTGATTTTACGTGGAAACTCCTTACGAGTTTTGCATGTCTCCATATATATCTTTCCGAATGATAGGCAGAAAAGCGATTACCCAGTCATACACGAGCCCGTACGTGTTCTGATTCCCGTAAACAGAAACGATGAAAACCATCTTAAGTTATTTACCTGCTTACAACCTGTCTCTTTATGTCATAATACAGCTAAACACGGATCTATGTGACAGTCACGTAGTTAGTATGATTCCTGTTCGGATCTTTTCTAAAACGTAGTAGTCCCTATCGAGACTGAAATTTGATCCCTTATACTTTAATTTTTAAAAGTTTTTTGTACTTAGGTAGTTTTATGATTTTGTATATGGTTACTTGGACTTGATCGCATCATTTAATTCTTAAAGGGAAGTTTTTAAAAGTTAATTGAAAAATGTTCAAATGATAAGGTTTGATTTTGTAAATATAGGCGAGGTTGTTAAACAGGCGAACTTGTGAATAACTTCGCCTAGGCGAAGTTAACCGTAACTTCGCCTGTGTAACTCCGCCCCTATATAAAGAATTCTTAAGGTCATTCGTTCTGTATTTTCAATATCAGCAAACTTATACTCTCCGTTTATTCAGCGAACTTATCAATCTTATCTTTCGATCTTCTTTGTTATCTTTCTTCGATTTCAATCAGTATTCAAGGTGTGTTTGGGTTCTTAAATATGATAATCGATGTTCATTGATGTTAATCTGAGGACGTTTCGACCTGTTTCGTGACCACGGTCGATTGACCTTTATTACCGATTTTCATAACTTGTTTTTACGTGTTCATAATCATTCTGATCGTCTACATATCCTTAAAATCTTGTGTTTTAGAGTCCTCAATCGTCAATCTAACCAAAACATCAGATTTTCCGGATTTTAATCGACCTTACTGTCGCCGATTCAGATTCAGGCGAACTTAAGGTTTGGGCGAAGTTATCCGTAACTTCGCCTGAGGCTTAACTTCGCCTGAGGCGATGTTGTGGTGAGGCGAAGTTAACATTAACTTCGCTTGGACCTTTTAACTTATTAGTTATCAGACGAACTTAAAGATGAAGCGAAGTTGTTCCCAACTTCGCCCCAACTTTAACTTCGCCTATACAGATTTTATCACAACTTCGCTCATGGTAACAAGCTAAGTTGTGTTATGCTTTAATGTTTATCTAACTTGATTCGTTTGTTGCAGATATGGCTGCAGTAGCAGGTGCTGGAGGTGCTGGAGGAGATGACGGAGATAATCAGAGGCAATTCTTCCCGGGTCACAATATGTTTATCACCTTAGACCCGGAAGCGAGTGGTGTGGAGGATTACCGCGAGATAATCACATTCCTCCTTCGCTCGAGGATATTCCACGCAATCACTACGACTCTGCCGATTTCCTTACCCAATATTGAGGATTTCTGGCAGACAGTGGAATACGATTGCCGCGTTGAGCCCCCGGTTATGCGAGCAACAGTCAACATTCAAGAAGTTCAGTTTTCGTCTGAACAAATTCTGGTGGCTTTACGTTTTGGAGAGGAGACTAGGGATGACCCTATAGAGTTTGTTGCTCCATTCCGCGATGGAGCATTTCTACGAATGGGCTATTCTGGTCCATTGGGCGATACACAACGGAGGAAGGGTTTTCTACTTGATCAGTGGCGCTTCCTCATGCACGTAATGATTGTCTGCATGTCTGGGAGGAAGGCGGGCACTAATGGTATGGGTGCGACCATGCAGTCAGCAATGACTGCTCTGACTTATAACAAACGTTATAGCTTTAGTCAGATGGTCTTTTACGAGATCGATAGACAGAGAAGAGCGATGGCCCGTGAGAGGTTCATCATGTATCCAAGATTCATTCAGATGATCTTGAATCATGTTGCTCCCACGTTGCCTCAACGACATCCAATACGATACGTGGAGAGTGTGAGCAAACGTATCTTCGCTCAATGCCGAACATCCAGTGCGAGGAGCAAGCCTGAACTGCGTCCAAGGCATACTCCACTCTTTGGGTACTTAATAAACCCGGGGTATGTGCCAGCTCGTGGGGATGAGTTCAGAGACCCGGCACCACAACAGGCAGGAGCATCTCATGCTATACCTGCTAATCCTGTTGTGTCACCGGAGGAGGAAGTGGACCTTGATACAGAATTCGGAGGTCAAGGATTATTCGATATGGATCGGGTGGATCCAGAGGAGAACGTTCAGATCCCAGTTGAACGTGTCTCGACTGTGCGTATTACTAGAGCAGCTACGACGGTGGCTGACTCAGATCTTGATGATGTTATGGATGAGGCGAGAAGGATGTTGGTGACTCAAGAGAGAACATTTGGGAAGAGAAAGAGGACAGTTGATGATAGCGAGTCAGAAGAAGAAGAGGATATTCACAAGTTGATTAGACGTTCAAGACGGGAAAGGACATGTGCAGGTATGGGAGCTGGAGAGATTCAAGAGTTGTACGTTTCGCTCCGCCCGCACTGTCAGGTATGTCGATTGTTCCTACATCACTACAGGTCACAGGTTTAAGCGCCGCGGATGTTCCCGTGGTGGCTACATCATCAGCTTTTGGCATCCCAATCACTACTATCCAGCTGACGACTCCGGAGATTGTGTCTTTACCACCTCCAACGCTTACTCCTTCAGAGGTGGTTGCACAATTTGTAGAGTCCATAGTCGTTGCAACTGCAGGGTTGTCGGTCACGATACCACCTGCGGTTACGTCCACAACTACTTCAGATGTCCCGGTTACATGTGAAATCCCACCTCAGTATTCTCAAGACACATCTCACATGAGGTTTGATTTCGATGCAACCCTCTCAGACTCGGAGAGAATAGCTGCACTTGAGCGGGTCGTGGCAGAACAGTCAAGGGTGAATCTAGTCCAGACCCAGGCTATTCAACGCCTTGTAGCAGAAAATCAACTACAGTCGTCCCTCCTGGTTGAACATGGGAGAATTATAGATGCTATGAAGGAGTTCTTGGCCTCTCAGGGGGAGACAAGCTGTAAAGGCGACGAGTTAAGGACAAAGAAGAGGAATGACAGAGACGATGATCCCAATGCATCGAAAGGTGCAGGTGGTGAGTTGCCAAGAACTACTCAAGCTCTTGGGACTTCCACAGCTCAGGGGGAGTCTGCAGGTGCGGCTGGCAGTTCTGGTGGTGATGAGGTGGTGATGGTTGATGATGAAGGAATGGGAGATGATGTGATTGATGCTTTGAAAGAATTAGATGATGATATGTTTAGTGATGATGTGTTGTTTGATGATGATGTGCTGCCAATTGAGGAGATTGAGAAGATTGGAGCTCAGATTGTGATTGAAGAAGATGTTGAAGAAGGTGAAATAGTTGAAGAGAATGTGGAGCATGACATTCCAGGTGTGGAGAAAGCAGATATGGGTAATGAGACAGTAATCGATGAGACTGAATGGGAAGAGCAACCTAGGTGGAAGGAAGGCTATGCTCAGTGGTTCGTCAAAACGAAGAAACCAGCGGTCCCTACAATGTTTAAGAAGAGTTACAATATTAAAGGCTATGCTGAAGCGAAGAAAGGGATTATTTGCTGGATCTATGATGAGCAGTTGAAGCTCTTTGTGATTAAACGGTATGACGGCGTTCAGTATTTTAAAAGAATGTTAAGGTCGTTGAATACACTGCCGGAATGTGAAGTGAAAGACTTAGCCAGATTGGGGTTAATCAATCGAAATGACGATAATATGGCTAGAGTCATTGAGAAAATTGTATGGAGAGAGAGTATAAAAGAGAAGAAGTTTGAGCTGTTGAAACCGCAGAAGGGAAAACTTGTTGAAGACAAGGATAGAGGTTTGAGAGCTGATGGAAAACCTTGGATGGTCATGAAGTATAAACCGATCCGGTGTTTGAAAGAAGTACCGATGAAGCTTATGCCCAAGGATGTGCTTAAAGACCTAAAGTGGTGGTATGTGGATTGTGAGACAGCAGAGGCAGTGATGGAAGACGAGGATGAACAAGAGCTCCTAAGAGTTTACGATCCGATGCATTTGGTAAACTTATCGCAAGCTGATCTGTAGGTGCTCAATAAGAAGAAAATCTTTTATATTCCTGCTTGGAAGGACGAAGTGAGGAAGTATCAAAGAGTTGTGTCAGTTTGTGTTAGAGAAGGAGTGCATGCGTGAAGATACAAGATTGAAGATTACAATACAAGTGCTTAAAGATCAAGATATGAAGCTACTGCCAAGGGGGAGTCTGTTGGTGCATAATGTCAGTAGTTCATAGTCTAGTGTCTGTAATCGAGTCTGTAATGTTTAATTATGTTTTGTATGTTTAAGCGAAGTTACTGACAAGTTCGCTTAACAGGCGAACTTGTTAGTCAAGCGAAGTTATGGACAACTTTGCCTGAACATGCCAGGCGAAGTTGTCGTGTATTTATATACCTAGCTTACGGCTTGGTTAGGTTGATCGAGAAGTTGTTTGTTTCAGTAGTTCGAGTTAATTTGTAACGTGAGGACGAGAGTCTGTAACAGTGATATTACATCACGTGTTTGAGTTATAATATATAACGTGTGTTCGTTTCGTGTGTTCGTGTGATTCGTGTTCTATACTCGTAACGATCTACGCAGGGATTTCGCACCTGAGTTGATCGAGATATCTCGTGCGATCCGTCCAGGGAACCTACAATTCGTTCGCCATGATAAGATATCGAATCAGGTCACGATAACAATTCAAGTCATAATAACGAATCAGATCACTATAAACAACTAGGTCATTCGTTACTCACCAATTCATTGTGATAAGATAACGAACTGGATAACCTATCAGGTAACGAATCAGGCTTAATTCGTTATAGCGAATGAGCTCGACCCCAGCCAGAGGCTCTGCCCATTGTACCCTACTAAGGGATGCTGCCCCTAGATACCCGCTGCCAGGGGCGCTGCTCCCCGGACCCTCGTTCATTGAGGGTTATAATTAGACTAGAAACTCGATATGGGTAATGGTAGTTAACTGATACGTGTAATTGATATACAGTTAGTCGCGCATAGCTAAAGAAAGGGATAACCATTAATGGTAAATGTAACCGCATTCATGTGAGTTTCTAGCCCCACTTCCTTGTTATGTTTTTTGAGGCTGTGTGCATATTTGATTAAGGCATACACCGTCGAGTGATAGTTGATGATATGAATGATATGTATATAAAGTATGAATGATATATAAATGCATGTATGAAAGTTATGATTATGAATTCATAGACAGGTATGGTATGGTTGTATAGAAGAAAGGGAACCAAGCCCTAATAATTTTCGAGGTAGAAAAGGGAACCGAGCCCTAATAATACTTGAGGCAGAAAGGGAAACGAGCCTTAATAATTCATGACGTAGAATAGGGAACCCAGCCCTAATAATACTCGAGGCAGAAAGGGAACCGAGCCCTTATAGTTCTCGAGGCAGAATAGAATAATGTAAAGTAAGGTTTAATATAAAGTATGTAAGAAAAGAACAGAATGAATGAAAGAATGTATATGATAATGTATGCATGGAAGAAATGTAAGAAGATTATATAATATGTATCTTCGGATGCGTATGTAAGAATATGTGAATGTATTGTACGATTACCTGATTAACTAGTACTCACTCAGCGTAGCTGACTTTTAGTATGCACGCATGTGAGTAGGATGAGGCAGCTCGCTTGAGGGAAACACATGGCATGGAATTGAAGATACTGGCATCTCAAAGACATGTTATGATATTTTAAAGACTATGTTTTACTTTAATGACTATGAATGTTGGTTAAAGACAAGATTTGAAAGTTATGCAATATATTATGGGTGAAGTTTTTATATTCCGCGAAAGTTTTATTTAACTCTGATGTGTAGAACTGTGTTTATGAGTAAATCTAACGTCCAAAGTAGGGCACCGGTAATGGGGCTTTACATTCGAGATCCTGGAAAAAACTGCCAAGAAAAGCTTTGCCTATAATCCACCTCGATCAACCCTATCACACAAAGTCATACACCATGTCGACAATAGTACCTTTATCTCTACACAATTCGAGTCCCTCCCGAAGAAATTTGAGCAGGTTCAGTCTGAATTGTTCAAAGCTAATATAAAGTGTGACAAGTGTGAGGGAGATCACAAGGTCAAATACTGTTGAAGAATGACTATCGAAGAATGTGATTTTGTGAGCCGACAGAATAACATGTTTGGTAACACTTACAACACTGGTTGGGAAACTATCCTAACTTCAACTTGAGTGATGGAGCCAACAATCAAGCTCTATATGGATTTAATAAAAGGAATTTCAATAAAAACCAACCCTCTCAATATAAACCTCCATAACAAAACCAAGGTGCAAGTGCCAGCCAACAACCAAATGGTGGATCTATTGTGGAGAATAATATGACGTAACTCATAGCAAGTAATGAAGCTTTGAAAAAATTGAGAGAAGACCGATTCCTGAAAAATGAACTGGAGTTAAGGAGCAAGAAGGCTTCCTTCCGCTAAAAACAAAGTAGGTTGGTTAGCCCATTTACTTTCCGAGGGACAGCCGGAAGGACTCTTTAGTAACATAATTACCAATCCCAATGCTCAAGCCACTTCAACATACCCTAAGAAGTGGCAAACTGTTACATAAAAACTCACAAGTCACACCTATCCAATCTGAATGTGAGACTGAGGTTCTTGACACACCCAATGATCAACCAAAACCAACTCTCCTAAACCTATCAAAGAACCTGTGAAACCATATGTTTCACCAATTCCGTATCCATGCCGACTGAAGCATGAAAAGATGGAGGCACAATATGGCAAATTTCTATAACTCTTTAAGCAAATTCATATTAATATTCCAATAATAGAAGTCATTACTAAAATGCCAAAATATTCAAAGTTCTTAAAGGAAGTTCTCTCAAACCAAAGGAAGTTAAAATAACTACACATGTGATACTCAGTGAAGAATGCTCCGCCATTCTCCAAAACAAGCTTCCAAAGAAAATGACTGTCCTATCCCTTGTTTGGTAGGAAAATTGTTTGTCAGCAATGCTTTAGCCGACCTAGGAGCTATCATCATTTTAATTCCTTATATGGTTTTCTCCAAGCTAGGACTTGGAGAACCCACTCCAACTCATATGAGCATTCAGCTAGCCGATAGATCAGTGAAATACCCTAGAGGCATACTTGAAAACATGTTAGTCAAAATCAATAAATTTGTCTTTACGGTCGACTTAGTACCCCTTATCCTAGGATGACCATTCTTTGTTACCGTTAGAGCACTTAGAGATGTTCCACCGAAAAACTCATTATCAGGGAATAGGATGAGGAGGTAACCTTCTATATTGGCAAATCAATGGAACATATGTAGTAAGCCAATGATTCTGCATACTTCCTAGATATGGGTGAGTCAATAGTGAGTTGTCATTTATGAAAAACAACTTAACAAGAAGCATGCGACACACAACTGATAGAGAAGAAGGCACACCCGTTAATTCAGATAATCTAGTTGTTTGTCAATAAGAGGAGGAATAAGAAGAAAACAACTCGGATAAGACATTCGAAATAATAGATAGTGATCTTGAACCTAAAGCCAAACCATATATCAAAAATATGCCTACTTTAGAACTTAAAGAATTACCCCAACACCTCATGTATGCTTTCCTTGAAGGCAATTCTTATTTACATGTCTTTAATTCTTCCAACCTTTCGAGCGATTAGAAAGAAACACTACTCGAAGTTCTTAAATCTCATAAAAAGCCATTGCTAGGAAAATCATAGACATCAAAGGCATCAGACCGTCATTTTCTACTCACGAGATTCTAATGGAAGAAGATTTTACACCCGTAGTGCAACACAAGAGACGATTTAATCCGAACATGCAAGACGCGATAAAGAAGGAAGTTCTCAAACTACTTGATGCATGATTGATTTATCCCATATTCGATTCTCCATGGGTAAGTCATGTTCAAGTTGTCGCAAAGAACGAAGGAATGATGGAAGTCACAAACGACAAGAATGAGATGATTCCTATGAAAACTGTCATGGGATGACGAATTTGCATCGATTATTGCAAATTCAAGGATTCCACTAGGAAAGACCATTTTCATCTCCCGTTAATTGATCAAATGCTCGAGCGTCTATAAGGAAAGATGTACTACTGCTTTCTGGACGGATTCTCTGGTTACTTTCAAAATTCCAATCTCACCTAAAGATCTAGAGAAAACAACATTCACATGCCTTATGGCACAACCGATGAATGCCCATTGGGCTGTGTAATGCGCCAACTACTTTTCAACGTTGTATGATAGCTATCTTTCACGACATGATTAACGATTCAGTGGAAGTCTTTGTGGATGACTTCTCCGTCTTTGGTGAATCCTTCAATCTTTTTCTTGAAAATCTAAAAAAGATGTTATCACGATGTGAGGAAGCCAACCTTGTGCTAAACTGGGAAAAATGCCACTTTATGGTTAAAGAAGGCATTGTTCTTCGACACAAGATCTCTCAAATAGGACTAGAGGTGGATAGAGCCAAAGTAGAAACCATTTCCAAACTTCCACTACACACATCTATTAAATCCATTCGTAGTTTACTTGGACATGCATATTTTTATCGTTATACCATAAAAATACGTTTCAAAAATAGCCTAGCCAATGACACAACTTCTTGAAATGGATGCTCCATTCATAATCTTTGAAGAATGTTTTAATGCATTCAAAATTCTGAAGGACAAACTTGTAGATGCAATGATATGGTAGCTCTAGACCGGACACTACCATTTGAAGTAATGTGTCATACGAGAGACTTCGCAGTTGGAGAAGTCTTAGAACATAAGAAGAATAAGCACTTTCATCTGATCTACTATTCCAGCAAAACTCTCAATAATGCTCAAGAAATTTACACAACTACCGAGAATGAGTTTTTGGTCGTAGTATTCGCTTTCGACAAATTACATTCTTATCTAGTCCTTTCAAAAACCATCGTCTGCACCGATCATGCGGTGATAGTATTTAGAAAACAAGATGCTAAACCCCTTCTAATAAATGGATTTTTCTTCTTCAAGAATTTGACATCGAAATCAAGGAAAAAAAGGGTGCCGAAAATGTTGTAGCCGATCATCTTTTTTGTCTGGATGCCTATCTTCATAGAAAATGGCAGGGGTCAATGTCACAACTCGGATCTTTTCATTTAATATTTAATCTATTACCCGACCCGCTTATATGTTCTGGCTATCCTATCGATAAAAATACCATATTTATCGAGTTATTTAATTATTTAATATATATATATATTTCTAAATATTTCAATTCTAAATATTTCAAATTTAAACCTAACCTAAACTATTTCCCAAATGTGTTTCCGTCTTCTTACTTCAGGGACCAAAGTGCAAAATTTGTATATCATCACCCTTAAACTCGTTTACCCTGATCCAAACCCATACCCAATACCAGATTAACGAACCCGTATACCCAACCTTTAGCCTGGACTTCAATTCTCGTCACCGATAAGGAAATTGAATTAAAATATATGCTATTCCTTCATTAATCGGCATACCGATGTTCTTAATTATGTTAACTCAATCAAAACATATTCGTATTTCTTATTTTGCTTGGATGAAACCACTCGTTAACCATTATACATGATATAGAACATTATATTGTAATTAAACTCGTCCTCAGTATCATTTACCCTGCGCCAATGAAACCCCTATATTTAATTTCGTTATAGCAGCTTATGTGGCTTGTTCTTCATCACGTTTTGGCTAATACCTATATAACTTAATTGATCGTCGTTCTTTAACCAAAAAAGGTATTATTTTATATGGTTTTGATCGTCGTTATACACTCTACAATAAACCCATGTTCAATCGGCCAAACGATCAATGTATTGGCCGATTGAATTGTTAGGGTTCATATGGTTTTTTGGTTATTTCATATGCTGGTTATATATTTTATGTTCTGGTTTATAACATGAGTTAGACACCAGCATGGTTGGCTGGTGCATTTGGTTTAGGTCACAATCGATGGCTGGGGGGCGCGGGTTCGAACCCTCCCAGTCCGTTTTTAGCTTCTTTCTTATAATAATTCAATTTATCCACAGATATTGATATATTTAATAATTTAACTTGTATTATTAATATTATAAAAACTTACGTTTAATTTATATTTTTACAAAACCGGCATATTAACTATTTTTTGAACCGTGGATTAAAATCTGTATATATATATATATATATATATAGGTATTGGATCATTTCAAAAGTTTTTTTGCAGCGAGAAGTGCGAGAAGTGAAGGTGTAACTCCATTAATCCTTAATTCACTCCCTTTCTTATTGTGTAGGTGCGTATGTACGTATGTAGGTACGTATTTTTGTATATGTGTATGCATGTTTGTATGTATGTAGGTATGTAGGTTTGAATGTGGCTCGATACGTGTCTATGTGTGGAGATAAGTTTGAATGTGTGTAGCTAAGACATAAATACAACCAACCTACATACATGTAGGTAACATCATAAGAAAGGGTGTAAAATTAGGGATTCATGGAGTTACATATTCACTTCTCGCAAGATCCATCCCCTATATATATATATATATATATATATATATATATGTTAGTTTATTAATTTTAATAAAGGTTTTAATATTTGAAAAGAGTTTTAATTTAAAATATATTTAATATAATCTTGTTAATTGCATATTAAAATATATAAATTAAAGTAATTATAAAAGATTATAGTTTATACAAATTTGTTATTATCTATTACTGATTATTACAATACTAAATAAAAAGAAATCATTATTAATAGTATATATATATGTATATTAAATGTATTTTTAGTTTAAGATAATTATTTTCACGAATCTCTAAAAATAATCTATTGAAATTTATAAATATCTATTTATTTAAGTATTTTGTTCATAATTATAACTTTATTAAAGGTATGCTATTTTTTATAAAATTGATAAATAAAAGTAATAAAATTGATAATAAGCCTTAGTAATATTTAATTTCCATAATAATATACTCGATCATTAAAATTCCCGAATCTCTATCTAGTCATTCATTTATATTCATTTCTTCAATTATTCTTTATTAGGATATCTCGTCGGTTTTCCCCGAAGAGCTTGATCTACCTTTATATCTTATCAAATCATTATCTCCTCGCTTATTTACTAAGGTGAGTATCTCACTCCCCTATTTTACTCATTTAATCTTTTGGGGACATATGTGTAACTAGGTATTTTATTATTATATAGTATCCACGACTTGCAACTGTTATCTTTTTGTGTATATCAGTTTATGTTTAACTTGTTATTTTCTTACTTGCTTTATTTGAACGCATTCGGAGAGGTCTAACATAATTTAGTATGATCATACGACCGTCGTAGTTGACGGCATCTAATCACATGAAAATAGTTTCACCGACAACTCATTTTTGGTACCCAATGCCCGATTCGCATGGCAACGGTTTAGCCGTATTTTTTTATTTGGTTGAATTGTTTATGTGCTATGGCTCAATTGTTTATCTCACCGGAACGGTTTGCATTTTTTTTATTGATTATATTATATGTCACTTACTGGTGTTTTACTCACTCAACCTCGTTTTGACAAAACCTCTTTGTATTTTTGATATACATCTATTTATACATCTCGAATCCCGTGTAAAGTTTTTGTTTCTTTAATGTTTTGAGTTCGGTTTAGTTCGTGTTTCGTTTATCTTATAATAAATTAGGTTTTGAGTCAAGTAGTTTTTATATTTGTCGTGTTTTTAATCTTTTTGTATCTTGCATGTCAAACTTAATTCTTTCTATCTTTTCATGCGAAGTTTATGCTCGTTTTGTTCATCATTGGTTACATGATTACTCCACTTAGTGTTTTGATTTGTTTTCATGTAGATGATGGCTTGAAAGTTAAAGAAAAGAAGTTCTAGAAGTTACTTATCATTGCTTGAGAGTCAAGGAAGATATCTAGCCAAGATTAAGCAACAATTAGCAACAAAATTTCGTTGGCTTCCATAGGGCACGCCGCGCCGCGCGGAGTTTAAGGCTACATGTGGTTGCACGGTGCCAAGGCCTCTCTGGTTAACTCGTTTTGCAAGTCCAAGCCTATACTCGCTTATAAAAACATCTTTTGCAAACCTATTCGAAACTAAGAAGTTTATTCCAACCTATTTTTCATGGGTTTAAGCTAAGATTGAAGGTGTTTTGGAGGCTAGGAAGGAGGAGGATCATCAAGCTTTCGTACAAGGGTTCAAGGGTCGATTAAGACGGGTTCTCCTGTTCTTTATCTTTGTTCTTGTTCATTATCTTTCATGATGTTTCTCTTTGTTTTCAATACTTGTTTAGGATTGTTTTTAATAATGATTATAGGCTAGACTTCATGTCTACCTAGGTTTGATGAACATGTTTGATGCATGATTCTTGCTTTGGACTAATGTTTTTATTACGCTTTCGTTTTATTAATGGTAAAAGACTTGATTTTGTTTTCATGATGCATATGAGTATTTGTTATCTTGATTGATTATTAACTATTGCTTCACATAGATCTTTTATCATTTGATTGTGTTCTTTAGATTTAGGATTTATGTTTAATCATTACTTGGTGTTTTGATTATTGTGATTGAATAGGCCTATCAGATCATAGAAGCGTGTTGATTGTTGGTTAAGGTTTTGAATGTTCTGCTAAATTCCAATAGCTGTAAGGTGAGGAGTTGTTCGTGTGTCTTGGTCAATCACATGCTAGGATAGATAGTGACAATATTCTTGCTTATTGTGTTGATCCATGTTCATGATGTCATGTTAGTTTATCAAGTTATCTAGGGTTGAGTGTTTCGTGAGATTGCTTGCCTAAGATACTATTAATTAACCCTATTTGATAACCGTGAGGAAATTAATACAACTGATTGCTTAATAATCTAATATTCATTCTTTAGTATTTTACTTGATGCGATCAAGGATTCTTTAGGGTTTGTTAGGTGAATATATTCTGAAATCAGTTTCCATATCATGTTATTTGTCCATTGCTAGATGATTGTTGATACATGGGATTCTTACTTAGGTAGATTCCTTCTCTGATTGGTTTCGATCTTGTGTTTTATTGCTTATTTCTAGTTTACTCGTCTTTTTAATTTCTTAGTTTAATATTATTTTATAAACCCCCTTAAAACATTATTAATAAATAGTCGTGTCGTAAGTCGAGTCTAGTTAGCTAATTAACGTAATTTATAGAGTCCTATGGGTTCGATATTCCGGACTTACTTAGCTTTAGTACAATTGACTGGTTCACTTGCCGGTGTTTTGTATTGTTGAGTCATAAGTCTAGTTTTTATTACTTGTTTAGTTTAGTTAATATTTAATTGATTGTCTCTAGCACATCAAGTTTTTGGCGCCGTTGCGGGGGACTCTTGGCGATTGCGTTAATAGCTTTACTTTGACTTACTTGCTATATTCGTGCTATTTGTTTATTTTTGTTTGAGTCGTAGAGTTTAATTTAAGTTTTAGTTTATTTTTATTTATTTTTAAGTTCTCGAGTCTACTCACTTGGTCTTTGCGTTTTCAGGTTTATGCCACATCTTCGTTCGTAAGGACCGCCGTCAGAAGCTAGTTCGTCACAAAAATCATCACCACCCAGTTCACCGCCTGAAAGTCCGAGAAATCAAGATCAAATGGCCGACGACAGAACAATTGCTGCTCAAGCCTTCGATGGCTTAACCGGAAACCAGTCATGCATCGTCGTTGCAATCAACAATCCCAACTAGTGGCAGATTCCGTCATACGTCATGAACAACATCGTTCAACTAATCAGTTCACGGGGCGTGATGACGAGGATGCACCGGCTCATATTAACCGCCTTTACCGCGTTTTGAAAACATTTAATTTACAAGGTGCTACCGAAGATGCTATTTTCTCACATCTTTTTCCGTTTCACTTCAGGTAAAGTAGCTACTTGGCTTGACACCCAGCCACCTGGCACGTTCACGACTTGGGAAGCATTGCGATGAGCTTTTATCAAGAAGTACTTCTCACCTGCTAAAGCGGCTGTTCTTCACGATCAAATTCATTCTTTTCACATGGAACCGGGGGAGAAATATTGTCATGCTTAGGAGCATTTTCAAGACATGCTAGCCCGTTGCTCACAGAATGGTCTTACACCATGGGCTCTCGTGGAGAAATTTTACAACGGGTTGAACTACGAAACCCAAGTTCGGTTCGACACGGCCGCGGGAGGAAGTTTACTGGCAAAGAAGAATATCACCGAATGTAACGAGTTGTTTGAGAGCTTTGCTCAATCCGATTATGCTAAAGAGCCACATCGCGGGAATTCCACTCCCGTTAGCAATACATCCTCATCCGCTCGAGGTGTACACCAGGTTAATCTGGATACTAGTGTGGCTGCTGCTTTGGAATCATTACTCGAGAGGTTAAGGAGCTGAAGGACAAGGTAGACAGGTGTGAGTTTTGTAGGGGTGGACATGGTACGTTGGAGTGCCCGGTAATAAATCAACAGGTCGACTTTGTTGCTGGTCAGAGCAGGTTCCCCAACACATATAACAACAACAGTCAAATTGGAACGCTTACAAGAACCCAAATCAGACTAATGCTAATTGGCGTCCGTCAGGTGCACCACCCGGATTTCAAAATTCTTATGATTCAGGACAAGGTCAGTATTTTAATAATAATAACACGGATGGTACTAATGTTCAAAATAATGTGCAGGATTCGAACGGTGGACTTGGGCGTTTGGAAGAGATGATGAAGCTAATCTTGGATAGAGATCAAGTTACACAGAAAAAAGTTATCCGAACAGGATTTGCTCTTCAAGAATCAACAATATTCTATTCTCGATATTCAAAGGACTATTGGTGATATTGCTCGTCGTTTAGAAGAAAGGCCCCCAGGTCAATTTTCGGGTATCCCTTAAACTAATCCGGCTGCTCAAATGAAAGCCATATCCACTCGTAGTGGTAGGGTTTTTGGTCCGGAGGTAGTTAGTAGAGAAATTAGGAAAGATAGGAATGATGAGTTGATAGATGAGGAAATAGAGGTAGAGGCTCCAGGTAAGTCACATAGTACAACACCAATCATAGAGCCGCAAGTAAGAAAAACACCGATAAGAAGCCGGTTAGAACCCGGCCACCACCACACACCATTGACCTAGCCTATGTCCCGTATCCCGCTCGTCTAAAGAATCAAAAGTATATAAAAGATTATGGGCATTTTCTTAATATATTTAGCCAATTGAATGCTAACCTTCCATTCGTCGAAGTCCTCCAGCATATGCCTAAGTTCGCCAAATTTTTGAAAGACCTTCTTAAAAGAAAGGATAAGTTGGAGGAGCTATCGACTGTGCCCCTAAATGGAGAGTGTTCTGTAGTAGTGCTCAATAAAGTTCCGGAGAAATTACCCTACCCCGGTGTTTTTACCATTCCATGCCTTTTCGGAAGTGATACGACATGTCAAGCATTAGCCGATCTAGGAGCTAGTATAAACCTTATGCCATATTCTTTGTATGAAAAGCTAGACCTGGGAGAGCTCACCCCCACTCGTATGACGTTGTCTTTAGCCGATCGTTCCGTTAAGTATCCGAGGGGTGTCGTAGAGAATTTTCTCGTTAAGGTAGATAATTTGGTTTTCCCTGCAGATTTTGTTGTTTTAGATATGGAGGCCAACGAGAGAGTTCCTATATTTTAGGTCGTCCATTCTTACGTACTGCTAGGGCGATCATTGACGTGTTTGAAGGTAAGATCACTCTTAGAGGCGGTGATGATAGTGCCACCTATTTAGCTAAGTCCATGAGACATCCGAGTGGTCAAGACGGTCTCATTGATCTATGTCACCCAAGTTTACTCGATAGAATCATTTATCTCGGGCATGGATCCTAGTCTTGATGATTCCCGTTCTGTAAGTTTAAGTATGGGGAAGGAACCAGAGGTTTCGAGCTCTCGGGAAATGGTGAAGCATGTGGGAGAAAAAGGTGGTGGTAAGCGAAAGATTGAGAAGGTTCGTGGATTAGAAAGAAGAAGACCAAAATTGAAGAGTGGTCGGATCGTGATTCGGTTTCCTTGAGGGCATTGGAGTTCTACCAATGTGGAGGAAGCTCCACTCGGTCCGCCACGTGATTAGCATAGCATGGGTACTTGAGTGAAAACTCAAGTGTAGAGTTTGTACATTTTCTTTTATTTTAATGTTTATTTGCTTAGTTTCGTTAAGTCGTCGAGTCACTAACGTAGTTTTTGTAGTTCATCTTTGTTTTTTTGTTTTTTTTTGCTAGGTAAAAGAGAGACTGTATGAGCTAGAGATGATCCCCAATGAAGACTTTAATGAAAAAAGCAAGTGTGGGGATGGAGTAGCAGTGGAGCCGTATACTTCATGCTTATTTATTTGCTCCTGATTATTAATTTTTATATATTTATTTGTGAAATACTTTAATTTCTTAATATCTATCGTTATGATAAGATATATTTTTAGACATGTTTGTTTTGTTTGCCGCTTACGTCGTGAGAGAATGAGTACCATTTGCTGAGCACGCTCGTAGTTGGAGGGCATTCATGGAAGAAGACTTTGGCATCATGTTTCATTCGCATATACAGCTAAGTCTTTTCTATTATCTAGCTTATTAACTTTTTATATTAATTTTTTTTTATTTTTAGGTTTTTAATGTTTTGTATTCCGACTTTATTTTTATTTTTTATTTTTATTTTATGTCGTCCTTATCCTTGCATTGAGGACAATGCAAATTTAAGTGTGGGGATTGGATATTTTAGTCGTAGTTTAAATCGAGTTTATGTTAAAAAAAATTGAAAAAAAATTGAAAAATGTTTTAAAAATGTCTCTTGAATTTAGTTTTTTGCGTTAAAGTGGGAGATGATGATATTATCGGGAAATTGGTTTTTCAAACTACTAATAATATGAGATAAATAATAGAAAACGCACTTAACTTGGGATGTGTCGGTAGGCTCAGCCTTGAAAATGAAAGGGCAATTTGATAAAATGGTTTAAACGGAAATCTCTTGTGGGTAAAGCGTTTTGTCCGTGGAAGATAAGTAATGAAAGGTCGGGCCATACTCAAGCCTCAATTATTGGTATAAAAAGTGGTAATATCATGAGTCTTAAAATCTGAATACGTTATCATATGATGCTTGGGTAGGTTTGACGTTAGAGTATGCCGTGTAGCCTGTGATATAAATCTTAAACTGCTAGTTTAGTGTTTTACACCTCATTGGCGTATGGTTTTATAACCTTAAATCTTGTATTGATGGGATGCTTTGGGTCCGGAGACCATGAGTCTGTATGCAATTTATTCATCTGGGTATTCACAATTCCTAAGTGGGGTTGTGAATATTTAAAATTTAGCCACAAAGAGCAACCCTTATATGTCTATAAACATGATCACAAGAGTACAAAAGTACAAATTCACTACAGACTTGATCATCTATGCTGTTAGCCATGTGGGGTCCCCTTGCTCGCGTCTCATTACAATTAAGAAACGGACCACAAGGGACACGCTACATGTAAGCCCTACAGATGAAATTTGGCATGCTCACCTATGGTGATGGGTTCGGGGAGTTGCTTGATAACGGGGGTATGTTATGCTGTGGGGAACACTAGCTATTAATTAATTGAACCTTAATCGTATCTAATGGCTGCTTGGTAGACTTTGATGCTTAAGCTTAGGTGGATAAACAATACCCTTGATCGTCTTAACTATTCCAAAATTCGCACTTGGAAAACTTCGCATACAACTTTTCTTTCCTTAACAATTCCAAAATCAATCTCAGGTGTTGCTCATGCTCGGCCTTGGTTCGAGAGTAAACCAAAATATCATCTATGAACACAATCACAAACTTGTCCAAATATGTTTGCACACACGGTTCATCAGATCCATGAATATAGCCGGCGCATTAGTTAGCCCGAAAGGCATCACTAAGAACTCATAATGGCCATATCTGGTTCGGAAGGCTGTCTTTGGCGCGTCTTCCTCATGGACCCTAAGTTGGTGGTATCCTGACCGTAGATCTATCTTCGAATAATAACTGGATCCCTGCAACTGGTCAAATAAGTCGTCAATCCTCGGTAAGGGGTACCGATTCTTGACTGTCAGCTTGTTCAGCTCCCTGTAGTCAATACACATTCTGAACGAACCATCTTTCTTCTTTACAAACAGTACTGGAGCTCCCCAAGGTGAAAAGCTTGGGCGTATGAAACCCTTATCCAATAGTTCCTGTAACTGATTGGATAGCTCTTGCATCTCAAATGGAGCTAAGCGATAAGGCGCTCGAGCTACTGGCGCAGCTCCTGGGACCAAATCAATACGAAACTCGACTTGTCGCGGCGGCGGTAACCCGGGCAAATCTTCAGGAAAAACTTCTGGAAATTCGCGCACTACTGGTAAGTCTTCAATTCTTCGCTCATCTCCTTTCTCTACTACATGCGCCAGGAAGGCGTAGCACCCTTTCCTTAGGCACTTACGCGCCTTTAGGCATGAAATCAGTTTCGTCGCAACTCCCCTTCTTTCCCCTTGAATCATCAAAGTTTCTCCGTTCAACAGTGGAATCCGAACCTGTTTCTCATGACAAACAATCTCCGCGAGATTCTCGACCAACCAATCCATACCTACCACAATATCGAAACTTCCCAAATCTATTGGTAACAAGTTAATATTGAACTCATGACCTCCCATGACTAACACACATTGCTCCGTCCTTTCATTCGCGCATAACTGCCTACCATTGGCTAGTTCTATAGTATAAGGTTTGTCTAGCCTACTGGTCGCTAAGCCCAGGGAGTTTTTAAACTCATGGGATATAAAACTTAGGTCAGCGCCAGTATCAAATAAGACAGATGCATAATGACCGTTAAGCAAAAACGTACCGGTTACCACATTCGGCTCTTCCTTTGCTTCACCCGCGCCGATCACAAAAGCCTCTCCCGCGAGCTTGGTTTCCTTTCTGTGGGCAATCCCGACTGAAGTGTCCAGGCTTCCCGCATGCGTAGCAGTTGTCATTGGCTCCAGCTTCTTTAGCACGGCAATTCACCGTCTTGTGTCCTGGTCTGCCACATTTGGCGCACGTGACGTTCGCGCATTCGCCTTCGTGGTGATACTTGCATTTGCTGCACCATGGGTAAGGCCCGCTGTATCCTTTCCTTGATGGTTCCGCGGCTTGAATCGCGTAAACCCTTGTGCTTTCCTGCTTCTTGGGCGGTGGCTGCTTGAAGTCTGATCCTCGGTGGGAGTTCCATTTCCTCTTGGAGTCAGAGGTTCGCTGCTCGTTCAAGCGGGTGGTCAACATACCCGCACGAACCGTATCCCTTGTAAGGGTGATGGCTCGCGCAACCGCCTCGTCAAAGGTCGGAGGTGCGGCGGCGTTGAGCGGGACCCTAACGACAGGAGGTAACCCAAAGATGTACCTCTCGATTTTCTTTTCTTCTGTGTTTGCCATGTCTGGCACCAGCTGGCAAAGCTCGTTGAAACGATTGGTGTAGGCATCGATATCTGTTCCTACCATGGTGTGGTTCCAGAATTCTTGTTGCAAGCTCTGAATTTCTGCGCGAGAGCAGAACTTTCTCATCAACATTTCTTTCAATTCTTCCCAGGTCTTGTGAAGAGCAACTTCTCGCCCCAAAGTCTTTACTTGGAGCTTCCACCAAGATGAAGCTGCTTCTTGGAACATGCAGGTCGCGTAAAGGACCTTCTGGTTTTCACTACATCCGCTGATGGAGAGAACTGTCTCCATCTTGTCAATCCAATTGTAGAGCCCAATGGCTCCTTCGGTGCCTTTGAACGGCCAAGGCCTACAGGCCATGAATGTTTTATAGGAGCATCCTTTGTCCAAGGCTCCTGATTCGGGTTCTGGGGTCTCGTTCTCTTGGCGACCCTGACTAGATTCGGCCTTGCTGGCCTCATGCGTTGCAATCGCCTGCGCGATTATTTCTGCGAGCTCCTCGGGTGTCATGGTAATTCCCTTGGCTCTGGTTGGAGGCATTCTTTCATAAAAAGAAAATATAACAAACTTAGCGCATGTACTCAGAGCACATAATGTTCTTATCTCTAGACACTGTGACCCGTGTTCCTAAGTGCGTGTGTGATTTTTCTTTTGAAAATATTCTTTGAAAAATATTTCATGCGATTCCCCAAAGGTTATAGTCTAGGTAAAAAAAAACTTCTTTTCCTAGTTCGCTATAACCAGGGCTCTGATACCAATCTGTCACACCCGGCCCTGAGCGGCGGAAACAGCCGGGCGCGCGCGAGTGGGGATTGATACTTAAGCACGGGCCATTGCAAAACATTCAAAGATTTTTATTGCGCATGAGAAGTTTAATACAAATACATTACATTGTTTAAGTATTACATAAAAACATCCAAGTACAAAAACTGAAGATTTTCTCGCCATATCCCCTTGCGCGGCGGGTAACCGTGCGCATCGAGGGGATAAAACCAAAATCTTCCAAAAAGCTTGTTTTAGATGTTCAGCGTGTGGTGCTCTAAGTGTGACTCCATGCGCTACCTAGTTATCTCCTGAAAGACACGTAAAAACATTTGAATCAGTATAAACTGAGTGAGTTCACAAGTTTTAGTAACTTGATAAATCGTATTGCATCATAATCTTGATACAAATCATTCTGAAACATAATTCTGGTAGCATCATTAAACACATGCTTGGTAAAACATAGTTATATCAACATATTCTGATAAAATCGTTCCGCGGGTTACGCGCGAACATTTCTGGGAACTGTGCTCGTCTGTGTAAGTGGCGCTGCCACTACGAGCTAAAATAACGTAATACCGTCCCGCGGGTTACGCGCGGACACTTCTGGAAAACTGTGCTCGTCTGTGTAAGTGGCGCTGCCACTACGAGCGAATATATGCTGTAATACCGTCCCGCGGGTTACGCGCGGACGTTTGTGCCGGAAAACAAGGCGCTCGTCTGCGTAAGAGGAGCGACCTCTACGAACGGGCTCAAACCCATAGTACTGCCCCGTGCTAGGCACTCGTCTGTGTAAGAGGTGCGACCCCTACGAGTGGGCGGATCAAACCAGCAGTCCCTACCCTTAGAGTTCCAATGGTAAAGTGATCACTTACTCGAATCTGGTGCACTATCATCGAAAAACCATAGATAACTGTTCGCATTGTTCATCATGAAACATAACTTAAACACGTAATCGTTTGCTTAGCTTGTAAATATACCATGATAAAACATTATTTAAATACGTGTCCCTCGCCCCGAAAACAGTTTAAAATGGTGAAAACAGTGAAAATAGGGGCTGTGAGACTCACCTGTGGTTCTTGTTAAGGGATTAATCGAGATTCGGGTTTTCTTGGTGTTGGCCTCGGAATCGAAGGTCTAGAATACGATTAAATAACAAATATATATATTAAGATCAAGATGTAAGGGTTGGAAAGTAGATCTCAAGGTTATAATCTCGGCTTACCTAGTAACAGGATCGGAGCTGGAAACAACGGATGCTTGGGAAAAGATTAGTGCAAGTTTGTAGTTCTTTGAAGTGTGTTTTGGGTGATAATTTAGGCTACAAATTTATAGGCAAACTCAAGGGAACATAATCCCTTGCTTTAGGGAATTGTAATCTTTTGAAATGATGATAAAGTATGGAAATTATTATTATTTATTAAAAGAGTAGAAAAGTAGATTAAAGATTCTGATTTGATATGGACAGGACATGCAGGGCTGTGGTTGGTGAGAGGGGGTGGCTGGCAGTTGACTTTTACAGTTTGCTTTTTCAGTGCTTTAGACAGTGTTCAGTAAAAAGTAGAAGTTTTCTGAAACACGCTACCCGCCCTCTTTTGGGCGGGGACAATTTCCTTAAATCTGATCATTTTGACTAAGTGTTCTGCGCGTATAACTTGGTGCGCATAGCTTCCTGCGTGTAGAACATTTCTTTGCTGCGGGTAGGTGCGTAACCTTCTCGCAGTTAGGGACATTTGAGTTTCATTTGTAGATTCTCCAGGTGGTTTTGGTATTTCAACATAGTGATCAGTCATGTTGAAGTCAATTCCATCCTGGAGCTTCAGACAAACTAGCTCTCAACGTTCCCGCCATGCGGGTAGGTTAGTTCCCTTCCGCACGCGCATAAACGATGTAGGATGCACCCGCCTTAGCATCATGCGGGATGGTCAACCCATAGACAACATAACGTTCAAGTTACATGAAAACATAAGGCCAAAACGTTCACGCATGGCGCATATAACATATGCTCACGCTGGTTCTTAACATGGTGCGCTCGCGCAGGGCGCACATAACACATGCACGCGCTGACTAACATGGCGCGCTTCGCGCAGGGCAAACATAAATGCCCGCGCTGATCCTTAACATAGCGTGCTCGCGCAGGGCGCACATAACAAATGCACGTGCTGACTATCATGGCGCGCATAATATTTACAATCACCTAATTATTAGGTTGATTACTTAGTTTAAGGGGTTGGGAAATTACCGGGTGTCACAAATTATTATTATAAAATGGGGGATTAAAATTTAATTAATATTAAACTATATAAAACAAATAATTAAGAAAAGACAATTAATAAAACACAAGAGGAATAAGTTTAACTGATTCAGATGGTAATGAAAAAACCACCTAGGCTGGAATCGTCAAAGTTTCAGTTATCATATAGTTGGAAAATAATAGTTATGGAACTGGGATCGCAAAATAGACACTTAAAAAAACCCAAATAGGACCCCTGACCCTTCTCAAGAAGACACCAATGGATTTTTAATAAGTTTTAAGACACACCAGTTTTATAAATTAAACTGCCTTACGGTTATCTAATTAATTTATGAAAAAATACCTTTATAGTGAAATCCTACATTACAACTTGGAAATCAAAGGTAATATGATAAATTCAATTGACTCGCTAAACAATATTAGTTAATCAAACCAAGACGGACTCCTTACGAAGAATTAAATCTAGCAATCTTAATGAACAAATGTCTTACAATAACCTCTCATCTTACAGATTTCTCGGTTAGCAACACACTTTTATTCGTTTGACTAATAATATTATTCCAGTGATCTTAATCGAATTCAATCACAAACTAGTAAAAAACACAAAGTAGATGTCTTAACAAAATCATATCACATGAAACAATCACCAAGGATAATGTGGAATAATAAAACGAGAACAAGCAAAACCAAGTGCACATACACATCAATCAAATAAAATCAAATAGTTTACTGAATCATAAAGGCATAAGGAAAAGAAATAATCCAACTAAAATCAAAACATCAACAACGGTTCATCGATAGCCTAGGCAGTCTATTAAGTTTAGCCTAGCATCTTAAAGTCAAACAAAACGATAATAGAAGAAAACATGGTGAAAACATGGCGAAAATAATGAAAACCGAGATTCGAAGTTGATAAAACCCGTAATCTTCAATCTTGAATGTAAAGCTCGTCATCGAATGCTTCCTTGCTTTCAATACTGCCAAGAATCTCGAATAAACTACAAATTCGTCTAGTGGTCGTAGGGTATCTTTCAAGTTAAGGTTAAGGGTGTTTATATATTGAACTGGCCCAAAACCTGACCAAAATACGTAACTTTCTGGAAAATGGAGGTCTAGGCGCCGCGCTACCAGGTCCCCCCCCCCCCCCCCCGCCGCACGACACGACGTATACAAATCTTAAATGTGTTAGTAGTATACAAATATTAAATAAAAACAACCAAAAATTAATAAAATATTATATAAAATATACAAGGGAAATATTTATGTTTATCATTATATCACCGAACTATTATTATTTAATATAATCATTAATTTTTTCATTTGATCATTGATTATTTAATTTCACTTTGAGTCGCTCGGTTTTAGTTTCGACTATTCAATAAAATATTTTAAACTACCAAGTATGTGCAAAATTCACCATTACCCCTTCTAACCAAGCAACCATACCCCAGGGACTATTTTGCAAAAAATAAACTTTTATTTCCCTCCTCTCCCTCACCATCATCGCCGACACTCCCCCCCACCCCCTTCTTGAATTTGATCCACCAAATAAGAACGTGAATCACGGAATTGGACATACCTAATCATTCATTGATCATTTGTGTGTTCATCATCATTCATATATGTTAATTAACAGCTAATTTACACTAATTTGATATTTACTTGAGCCGCAGACTTGATTGACACCAAAGTCTTATAAAGATAAGTCCATAACTCAATTAAACAATCCTACACCATCTTCCTTCCATTATGAAACTAAACCCTAAATCTATTTTAACTTAGGAATCGTTTATGATTGTTTGCCATGTCGTATTCAGACCACACACCCTAGCATCACGTTCTCATTTAATTCGTCATCAAAACGGGTAATTGTTATATGCTTATGGGTCGATTTTAGGTCGTCTTTAATACCCCCTATATCAATTTTTATTAACAAAGGATGTAGGTCCTTCAATTGAGATTCTAGGGTTCTTGAGGGTTTAGGATCAATTGAGAATATTTTGTAAGTATTAATTGTTTCATGATTATAACATGCTAGATACCGACATAGACGGTTGTTGCAATATAATTAAATCAGTGGACCAGCTGAGGCGCAGTTTCGAGCCCCAGCCAACGCGGTTTTTATCATTTTTTTATTATTGTTATTTTATTTTTTCAATTATTATTATTATTATTATTATTATCGTATACACATTATCTAATTAGTATAAAAGAGAAGTTTGGTGCCACAAATGGTTTTATTGGGTTTTGTATATGTTATAATTGTTCCATGTTTGAAGAATAATTTAACTTTGGTGGGATGGTGTTGTCGTTAGGTTGTATGTTGGTAAGGGTTACCGCTTGGCAACACAAGTTCGAGTCTCTATGTAAAAACATTCTGGGTTTTGTTTTTTGTGTCACTGCTTAGGTGGGCCAGATTTTTGGAGGGTTTTTTACTTACAATGTTGTGAATTTTGCTATTAGTTTGCTATTATTGGTGTATTCTGCCACGTTATTTGTTTCACACTAAGATGTTGTTTAAAGTTATTTTTAATTTTTTATAACGACCAAAACTTAATTGGGTTAAGATTTTTAAGTTAAACAATGATACATATTATTTTGAAAGTCAATTTTTGTAACTGATCATTGTGTTTCATACGTATATCGTGATTTTTGTAACTACCTAAATGCCCGAAATCGACAATAATCGGGATTTTTAACGTTCGAGTTTTACCTACCGATGTCACCCCCATTGGTCCCTCACTTTTTTATATATTTTTTTGTTTTAGCTACTGTACACTAACATACGTAACCGAAACCGATCTAAATCACTTTGACTTACCACCTCGATGCTTGGGACCAACAACACTTTGGTTTTACCACCGCCTAGGTTTTATAGAATTGCCTCGGCACAACGCGTCGGGTAATCACTAGTTATATATTAAAACTAATAGTATTATTACGAGTTTAACGAACCGAACGTCGTTAGTCTCTCAAAATAAATTTTTGGTGTAAACATTTCCATATATGTTATATGAATATGTATATATAACTTTATATTCATAAAGATCTATATTCTTCGTTTTAGCTTAATATCAATGTTGTAAAAGTAGGCCTACAAGGCCGAGTACTCTTCAAGTACTCGCTACAAGGTATGGTGCGGAGGGGAGTTTCTTTAACTCCGTTTAGTTACTAAAAATTGTTCAAAGGTGGTCAACATCAGTAAGAATCACATCTAGTCGGTTAACTTGGGTCTATTTTCACTTTAAAAATACAACATATTTCGTATTTCTATTATATTAAAGAACGAATATCATTTTTTTAATTAATGATTAACATTTTTTTAGAATAATTTAGTGTTTAAAAATGTATTTCTCTTATTTATATTGATATTCATTTAATTTGTTATAAATATTAGTAAACTTATGATATTTGAAATATATATATTACCCAAAAATTAATTTTCTTTATATTTATCATGTCCGGGTACTCTCCGAGTACTCCGAGTACTCCCTCCATGGGGGTCGGCCGCCTAGAGACTTTTGCAACATTGCTTAATATAATGTTTTAGATAAATAATAAACAAATGAACTAAAAGTGGTTTTACTCGTTTGAGCGAACCAAGCACCGCTAAACTTTTAAAACAAGTTTCATTTAATATATATACATAATATTCAATTAGCATTTTATTTTATAAAAATTAAAAAATAATAAATTATAATTCACGCTTTAAAGTAAACTTTTATAAAATTTATTTAATATATATTTTACTCCTTAGCGATCCCAAATCCATTATAAACCCATCTTATCTTGTCTTGTTCATTTATTTCATTTAAATTTTCATATATTTCAAGACTTCTTGTGGAATTAACTAACTCTCTTTAACCGTCTTCTCATCACCGATTTCCTCTTTTCATGTGAGTTTTCATAACCCCTTTTTACTTTTACACGTTTTGGGGTGTAGCACGTTAATGTTTCATTGTTATTTCATGCTTCATGTTGTAAACTAACATTCACGCGGGTGTCTTGTATGTATTTGTTTCATATCATATTGCTTGCAAATTATGTTATTACATGCTAGTTGTTTACAGCTTTATGATGTTACACAATTTCAAACGCAAACGCAAAGTGGGAGGGCCCGACGGGACGTACCAGCGCCGCCCATTTTTCAACATTTGTTGATAAATTGCGGTATCATTATCATTATCTATACTCCAAGTAGCTCGGAAAACGGAGATTCACTAGAAGATTTTACCTTTGTTAAGCAAACGGTAAAATCATGTATTTACTTTTTTTTTTACTTTATTATTGAGACATTACATCATGACTTGTGAATTTTACTCTTTTTGTATTATAAACATATAAAAAAGTTTATGAAATTTCACTAACATTATTGTTGACAAATTATTATTTTCAACGTCCTAAAGGATACGATGATGTGCAAGGAACGAAGACAATTAGTTTACGGTAGGATATATTAAATAAGACTTGTTTGTATTTCGATGAAATGTTTTTCTTTTACTTATAAAAATTGTGTACTTGCTATTTTATTAAATGGATTAAATATAACTATTGTTACTTTAATAGCGTTGTGAGCTTATGAGTGATCTGTACGTTGCACCCGGCGTATTCCGCTTAAAGTCAGTGTGTTACAACTTTACTCTTTTGCATAACTATAAATGGCCATCACTCCCCATTCTTTTGGCATACCCCTTTTCCATACACTCTTTACAAAGAACTTTCCATGGAGAGGAGAGAATGGATGCCAAGTTATAGAAGAGAAGGATAAGTACCAATAGATGTAGTCAGGGAACTCATCTGCTTACACGAGAGAGTCGATAAGCTAGTTAGTGTCAACATGGTGGCAGAAGAGCGGAACCGAGAGCTTGTTAGTGCATGATTTATTGTCTATAGTTGAACGAATAGGAAAGGGATAGTTAAGTCATTAAGTCATCATGTAATGGGCCATTTGCTATGGATTGTATAGCGAATGGTGTCCATTCGTTAGACTAAGCAGTCTATTTCGTTAGCCTAGGAGCACATAGGCTAAGAGTGTATCGTATTTGGCTCATTCGCTATTTAAGAGAACCCATTCGCTAAGAGTTTTTAGCGAATGAGAAGCCATTCGTTACAGGATCCCCCATTTGTTAAAGTGATTCAGCGAATGGGGCTTGGGCCTATAAATTGCCAGATCCTGTTCATTTGGGCTTAG
This sequence comes from Bidens hawaiensis, assembly GCF_021521415.1. Lineage (NCBI taxonomy): Eukaryota > Viridiplantae > Streptophyta > Magnoliopsida > Asterales > Asteraceae > Bidens > Bidens hawaiensis. The sequence continues at coordinate 66,099 of NW_027498631.1, forward strand.
AGTTTTGGCCTTAGTTATTCAGAGTAACGTTATGCTGCCAAAATCTCTCTCGAATGATATGCCGCCTCAAGATTCGCATTGAGGCGGATCGAGCTTAACCGTATGTATGTATGAATGTATGAGTATCATTGTAATCATTCGGTTATTATCAATATTCGAACAATCATTTGGCTCGATATCGTTCTATGCTATATATCATCTTGTTGATAATTGATATCGTACGTGTCATGTTATGAGATTGGATCCTAGTAGAGGCTTTTTCGTTTCCTCAATTGGTATTAGAACGGGAATTGCTCTTGATACGGCCAATTTCTTTCTGATTCTAATTCGAGACATGTTCTTCGTATTTTCCGAGTTCAAGTTAGTGTTTGATCAAATCCTGGTAGTTTTCATGGATAATTGATGAATTGAAGGTTTATTCGTGATCATCGTTGAATTCCGAACCTTCGTTTGTATTGTGGTTGATTAATATGGTGATTTGAGTGAATTTTAGTGATTATTGCCATTGTGTCGATGAACGGCGATGCAATGAGTTTTCCGGCATGAAAAAACGTTTTTCGATCGTCTTAACAGTGTTTACCGGTAACAATAACTGCCATCAACCTCTAATTCACTATTCACATTGGCCATTCTCCATGGGTCTTGGTCATTCGCTATTAACTCTTGCCATTTGGTATCACTTATGTCATTCGTTAACTTGTTTAGAGAATGAGACCCCATTCGTTCAAATGACTAGCGAATGAAGCCTATTTTGATTAATGGGATCCCATTCGTTCAGTATTTAGCAAATGGAGATACAAATTCAACGAATGGGGATTAGTTTAGCGAGTGAGGACATATGTTTAGAGAATGACTCTATTGATTCTTACCACATAGAAGACAAGTGTCCCAATATTAAAAAAAAATGTGGGCATTCATTTTGAAAATTTTGGCGATATTTTTTCCGCCTGGCATTTTCAAGCGTATCTACTGGCCGAGGGGGAGAACACGATTAATTTAAAGAGAAGTTTGTTGGATATTTTTTGAATATTTGTTCAAAACCTTATTGAAAGGGGGGAGATAAAAACTTCAAGGATTTTATTTGATTGGTCTCATCCTATGTTTGCAAGGTTTCTTGAAAATTCACTGCAATACGGGTGGTAATACATGTGTTTAAAGCTATGTTTGACTGAGTTCAAGACTAAATGACTGTTGATTGACTTGTTCAAAACTGAAAACCTGATTATTTAGGCTACGAGTGTATGTTCGTTTACTTCTTTCTGAAGGATTGTCATCCTGCCAATGTTGCCTACGAGTATTTGGTGGATTACTTCTATTGAAGGAGACAATTGTTGAATGGGTTAATCTTATTGAAGAATACAAACAGTAGTGCATCCAAGCGAATGGGATGTAGATTTGGGATTAACATTATCAAGAGAAGGAAAACCAAAGTGAAAGATTTTGAATGATCGGTTTGTTCATGAAGATGTGTGATGAGGTCAAATGTAAAGATATTTATGCTTTACCAATGCTGATGGATAACTGATGACTTATTGCATATTGTTGAAAGATTGATCCATATCGTATGCTAGTTCGATGATCAGGATGATCACATAGACATGCTTACTTGAGGAGGAAATCTGATACAAGAAGCTACTAATGAATGGTTCACATAAACAACTTAGAGATTTGTCTGTCTATAAAAGCCCGAGAATCATCAGTTAAGGGGGGGGGGATTATTTATTGCGAATGATGATTGCAGATAAAGTATTCGACAACTACGGATTAGTGGGAGTTTGTTAGTGCATGATTGTTGTTCGTAGCTGATCGAATAGGCTAGGCTTGATTCTAAGGCTCGATTCTACAGATTTCATGTCAAATTCGGGTATAATCCGAACCCGAGACCGAAGGTCCTATAATATTCGGGTTAAAATAGTCCAAATTGATATGTTTAAGCTTGTTTGTATGATTTATAAATGATTTTGATTCGAAAAGGTTATTTGAACTCGATTAATCCGACACACAGATCTCAGATCCGATCTATGTATAATTAACCTAATACGGATCTAGTTCGTAATTGCTATTGATAGTCAGTAATACGTTATAGATATATATTAATTGTATGTATGTGTATAATAAGATTAGTATGAAGCTTGAGAGTGAATCTGGGAAGAGGTTCGATAATTAAACTCAGAAAACTTAAATTAACTGTGGACTGAGGCCACTATAAATAGAAGATGGATCTAGTTCGTTACACATTCCGTAACGAACTAGCATCCACTTCGTTATATACACTTAAAGGAAATAACTTAACGAAACACCCCCTGACTCGTTAAACATCCTTAACGAAACAGAGGGATATTAACTTAGATCTAATTCGTTAAACATCCTTAATGAACTAGACTATACATTAACGAACTACATTAATAGCTTAATAATTTATTACATAAATAAAATGACAAATATATTAATGTAACATCCTAAAATTTTAATGATGAATAAAGAAAGCTATGTTTAGTGATTTCGCGTTATTAATTAATATCGGGTAAGGAGCGGATCATGGACTTAGATTAATTGAGATGGGTTAAATGAGAATGGGATCTAAGGGATATAAATATCCCCTAAACCCAAGATATCTTTCATTCCTTTCATTTTATAATACTCCAAAAAGAAAAACACACACACACCACACACCACACTTCGCCGGCCGGACCAAGGGAAGAACCGGGCAGATCCGAGAGAGAGAGAGCGATTAGTGTGTTAACAAGTTAAACGAGATCCTAACAAGCTCAAAAAGGTATGATTCTTGATCTTTGAAGTTTAAAGATCCAAGCTTTTTAGTGTATAAGCGACCGAAAATGGTCGGGAAGCGTAGTGGGTGATGTTGAACCATAGCAAGGGTGTTAAAATCGCTCGAAATGCTGGTCAGAAACCGAACAGCGGCTGATCTGGACAACTTCGCCTGCAACTGGGCAACTTCGCCTTCAAAGCGATGAACTTCGTCTGCAAGCTAAGTTCGCCTGATGAACTTCGCCTGCAAGCTAAGTTCGCCTGATGGCAACTTCGCTGTAAAGTTAAGTTCGCCTAACTGGTAACTTCGCCTGAGGCCAAGTTCGCCTGATTGATAACTTCGCCTAAGGCCAAGTTCGCCTAAGGCCACTTCGCTGTAAAGCTAATTTCGCCTAGATGGTAACTTCGCCTAAAGCTAAGTTCGCCTAAGGTTAACTTCGCCTAGAGCTAAGTTCGCCCGAGGGTTAACTTCGCCTAAAGTCAGCTCGACCCCAGCCAGGGGCTCTGCCCCTTGGACCCTGCTAGGGGCTGCCGCCCCTAGACCCCGCTGCCAGGGGCGCTGCCCCCGGACCCCCGTTCGTTGTGGGTCATATAAAGATAGAAATACATTATGAGAAGTGATAGTTAATTGATACGTATACTTGTTATACAGTCAGCCGTGCACAACTGAAGAAAGGGATTACGATTAACGGTGAACGTAACCGTGTTCAGGTGAGTTTCTAGCCCCATTTATGTGTTATGTTTTCGGGGCTGTGTGCATACTCAATATGTTTGTTAATACACTTATCCTAAGAGATAAGTGTATGCCTTATGTGGATAATGTGAAATGTATGAATGATTGCTTGATGGTACGTGAACGATCTTCGGATATTGCACGTACTGTCAGGTTGTAACGCTATGTATAAGGTAAGTATGTTATGTATGTTTATGTGTATGAACATGATAGAGATAATAGAAGAAAGAAATGATAATGTATGGTTGTATGGTTACGAAAAGGGTACAGAGCCCTACTAATACTCGAGGTATGATGTATGGTTGTATGGTAATGAAGAGGGAATCGAACCCTACTAATATTCGAGAACTAGGGAACCGAACCCTACTAATATTCGAGGAAAGAGGGAAACCGAGCCCTAATAATACTCGTGAAAAGAGGGAAACCGAGCCCTAATAATACTCGTGGAAAGAGGGTACCGAGCCCTAATAATACTCGAGGAAGGAGGGTACCGAGCCCTAATAATACTCGAGGAAGGAGGGTACCGAGCCCTAATAATACTCGAGGAATGTAGGGCGTAATGCTCTTTATAACGTAAGATATGAAGGTAAGTTAATACAAAAGAAAGAATGAAAGTATGAAAGTATGAAAGTATGAATGAAAGAATATAAGTTTATGTGTATTGTATAGTGTATGATTAACTAGAACTCACTCAGCGTAGCTGACTTTTAGTATGCACGCAGGTGAGTAGGATGAGGCAGCTCGCTTGAGGAGACACGTGGCATTGAACAAGAGTCTGGCATCTGAAGACTTATGATGTTTTAATTTTAATGCTTTAATGTTGAAAGACAATGGATGTTTTGAGACAAGTTATGAATTATGTAATGTTTAATGAAAGTTTTATATTCCGCGTAAATGTTTTAATTAACTCTGATATTTAGAACTGTGTTTATGAGTAAATCCAACACGAAAGTAGGGCTACCGGTAACGGGGCCTTACAATTAACGATAAATACAAAGACTCGAGACGCAAAACCGTGTACAAACATACACCCCCTCGTCTTGAGCTCTTTGTCTTTGACTTTTACTTGAAGCGCTTGGACTGCCAATCTCTGCAACTATGAATCCCGTTCTCAAAACATACACGCACAACGCGTTGGAACTGCATAGCCAGATCATAGTCTTTATTGCGCACGAACAAAATCTTATTCGTGTGTAGCACGTCGTTGTCAGTCTCGGTTAAGTTAACAAGCCACATCAGATCAATGATCATGATTAGCTCGGTCTTCAAACCTTGGC